>NC_092820.1:117188077-117492035 GCF_023375885.2 Dermacentor andersoni
TCGGGCGACGAGCGACGAATTTTAGATTTCCAGAAACGAGTGATCTGTTCAAGTGACGGCCCGTTCTGTCGCTCGAAGCCGTCGCCGTCGCGCATGAAATCGCTCTCATGGGATTTAGCCCTAAGAATGAACTGTTTTTGCTCATGTATTGAAACGGTGTGCTTATACGTCTGATTTTATGTCTCCTGCGGCGGTTTTAGAGCATGGTGCGAATATGAAAGGGTGCTTATGGCTGCGAGCTCGGTGAATTGTCAAGCAGCCAGTTATGCGTTTGCATTGAATATAACGGCTGCTGTGTGGAATTACAATTGCAAGGGCGCTGTGCACACGCTTATTGTTTTGGACATGCCTGTGCATTTGCTAATATGAGTTGGCGTTTCAGAGTCATGCCATATGAACAGCTCAATCATCCTTCCTCTGGGGGTTACAAGCGTAATGTGTGCATCTTACTGCATGGCAGATAAAAATTTGGTTATCGCTTTAATATTCTTAGTAGAGAAATAAAGTATCAAAATAAAACGTTGCTTTAATTCCGTGTGACCAGTTGTCTGTCGTACACAAAACAAAGAGTTGGTCCAATAAACTAATAACTGCGGTCTAACTGCAGCTTTTAAATGCTTTCAAGAATGTAAATTGCTAGTTTTGAAACCGCAGTGGCCCCGCAGGGGCGTCTGCGTGAGCAGGCGTTTGGTGTGTTGCGACACCACGGACCCGAGCACATGAGGGTCGGACCCTCCCGCGTGTAGCCGTGCGCGGCTTAGCCGTGTCCGGGGAAAGGGGGATCCTGGGGGTTGATCCGATGCCGGGTGTTTGGACCTTTAAGGCCCCCCGGCGGAGGCAACACACCTCTTTGGCCTCTGCTTCACGTAGACGGCACCCTCGGACTGACCCACCCGGGGGAAATCGGTAGTTGCCTTTTCCTGTCCTCCTCTCCATTCTGCGTCTTTCTCTCTTCCTTTCAATCGTTCCTGTCTTCTCGTCTCTTCTATTTACTTCCAACTTTCCTGGCAGCGAGGGTTAACCTTGTGTGGGTGGCCAACCTTGGGTACTCCAGATTGGGTTATAGTGGCACCGTACAACTGGCGAGGGCTTGTCTTACTCGTAAGACCTGCTCCGTCCCCATGTTGGGCTCGGTGGTGGGCGGTTGGCGCTGCTGCCGAACTCATGACCTCTATATGGCTTCTAGTAAACCACTTTCCCTTGATCGCCCTCTAAAAAGAGGGCGCACCGATGCAACCTTTCAATTCTTTTTGAAAACCAATGAAGAAAATTTCCCTAAGTACCATGTAATCCATAGTGAAAGTAACACGAGCGTCCGTAAATTCTCCCCCTTCTTGGTGGCGAAATGCCTTCGCAACACGATAGGACCTGGCTACAAAGCCACAAAAATGTCCAATGGAGATCTGCTCCTTGAATTGAAAGATAAATCCCAATATGAGAAAATGAATGACTTGAAATGCATAGGCGATGTAGCGGTCACTGTGTCCGCACATCAAACCATGAACACGAGCCGTGGAGTAATCTCCGAAGACGACTTCATGGACCTTAGTAACGAAGAGCTTCTTGAAGGTTTTCAGGACCAAAATGTCATCAAGGTAGAACGAATTCTAATCCGCAGGAATAACGAACAACTTCGAACAAAGCACATTGTACTAACCTTTGGTACCAGTGTGTTGCCTAGTACAGTGGATGCAGGATACATCAAAGTACGTGTAAGGCCGTACATTCCAAATCCTCGACGGTGCTTCAAGTGCCAGAGGTATGGGCACGGTTCCCAGACATGCCGAGGACGGCAGACTTGCGCGAAATGCAGCTCGAACGATCATCCATCAGACACTTGCGACTCATCTCCACATTGCGTGAACTGTGATGGAAGCCATCCAGCCTACTCTAGAACGTGCCCTAAATGGAAGAAAGAAAAAGAAATCATTACACTAAAGGTCAAAGAAAATATAACATTTCACGAAGCAAGGAAACGTCTGTCATACTTGAATCACACGAGCTTTTCCGAGGTGGCGCGACGGGGGGCAGCGTCACAAATCTCCCGGGAGTCTACCGCGGTCACTGACAGTGGCCCGGTAATCACTCCGCCTGCCCCCCTGGTGGCTGCAGCAAATGCTGCTCCATCAACATCGAAGGTGGACCTGCCGACTCCAGTCCCGCAGGTTCCAAAGCTAATCCGAACTCCACGGCCTGGGACGCGAGTTTCAGCGCCTAGTTCACGATCCTCCAGCACCTCAGAGAAGGTTATGGAGGTCGATCAAAAATCCCCGGCGTCATCGACGCCGAAAGATCAGCGCTCTCAGGAGCGCGCTAGGAGAGAGAAAATACCTATAACTCCTCAAAGGAAGGGACCGGTAACCTAAACGGTTACCGTCCTTGTATACATATTACCTATTTTTAACATTTTCTCTTGAACACAGACAACAAAAACCTTCCTCAATATGGCTACACAAATAATTCAGTGGAATGCCGGGGGCCTATTTCGCAATCTAGATGATATCAAAGACCTACTTGCGGAATATCAGCCACGACTGTTCTGTGTTCAAGAAACACATTTAAACTCTACACACCAGAACTTCTTAAAACAGTACACAGTTTTCCGTAAAGATAGAAATAATGGTAATTCTTCTTCAGGTGGTGTGGCAATCATAGTCCAAAAATCAGTAGCATGCCAGCATGTATCACTCCAGAGCTCATTTGAAGCAGTAGCTGTTCGGGCTATACTGTTCAATCATCTTATAACGATTTGCTCCATATATATATCGCCTAATGAACGGTTTGACACAACAGAATTTGAAAAGCTGATTGACCAGCTTCCTGAACCTTATATAGTAATTGGAGATTTTAATGCTCACAGTCCATTTTGGGGTGACTCAAGATGTGATGCGAGAGGACGGGCAATAGAAAAGTTCCTTCTTTCATCTGGAGCCTGTCTATTTAACAAGACAGAGCCAACTTTTCACAGTCCTACACACAACACGTATTCATGTATTGACTTAGCCATAGGGTCAGCATCACTTCTTCCACACCTGGAGTGGAGAGTTATCAGTAATCCATATGGGAGCGATCATTTCCCTACACTCCTAGAAACAACAAAGTGGCACGATGGACCAGCTTACCCCAAAAAGTGGAAACTTCATAGTGCAGACTGGTCGAAATTCAGAAACATATGTAAACTGTGCCTGGAAGATGTGGACCACCTAGGTGTAGAAGAACTGGCAAGCTACATCACTGAGCATATCCTCTGTTCTGCTAAAAACTGCATACCTCAGTCCTGCACAGATAAAGTCAATCCAAAGCCGTGGTGGAACAGAGACTGCGAAACTGCAAAGAAACGGCAGAACAAAGCATGGAGTAGATTTTCACGCTATCCAACCACAGAAAACCTAATAGAATTTAAGCGGTGCAAAGCAAATGGCCGCCGCATCCGCCGAACATCCAAAAGAGAAAGCTGGTCACGCTACGTATCCTCCATAAACTCATACACGGATGTTAGTAAAGTATATAACAGGGTACGTAAACTAAAAGGTCAACGTGCAAATCCTTTTCCTCTCATCCCTGGCTCTGGCGATACAATAGAAGATCAAGCAAACACTCTTGGTCAGCACTTTGAAAGAGTATCAAGTTCGGAAAACTATTCCGAAACTTTCTTAAAGCATAAAAGAATAGCAGAAAATACTCCTCTGCGCCCAAACAAGTCATCAGAAGGGTACAATAGACCGTTAACATTCCATGAACTCAAGCTTGCCCTAGGTTCTTGTGGTAGTTCGGCTCCAGGTTCTGACACAATAACTTATGAAATAATCAACAATCTGCCTTATGAGACCCTAAACTGCATCTTAGGTCTTTACAATAAGATTTTTGCAACTGGTCATATACCCTCATCTTGGAAAGAAGCAATAGTCCTACCAATACTCAAACACGGCAAAGACCCTTCCTTAGTTAACAGTTACAGACCAATTGCACTCACTAGCTGCTTACTCAAGGTATTTGAAAAAGTGATTAACCGTCGCCTTGTGTTCTTTTTGGAATATAATGGTATATTGGACCCTCGCCAATCTGGTTTCCGAAGAGCGAGGTCTACAACCGATAATCTTGTTCTCCTTGAATCATATATACGTGATGCATTTGTACATAGCCAATACTGTTTATCTGTATTCTTTGATCTTGAGAAGGCATATGATACTGCCTGGCGTTACGGTATTCTGCAAGACCTGTCGTCCTATGGAATTTGTGGTAATATGCTGAACCTTTTGCAAGATTACTTATCTGAAAGAAAGTTCCGCGTAAGAATTGGTAATGTACTATCACGCACTTTTATCCAGGAAAACGGTGTACCACAGGGAGGAGTGCTAAGTTGCACACTTTTTATAATCAAAATGAACTCTCTCCGCTCTGTTATACCACCCACGGTGTCTTATTCTGTCTATGTGGACGATATCCAAATCAGCTTTAAATCTTGCAACTTATCAATATGTGAACGCCAGATACAGCTGAGTGTTAATCGGCTGACGAAATGGGCAGACGAAAACGGGTTTAGATTCAGTGCCGAAAAGACTTCCTGTGTGCTGTTTTCTAGGCGAAGAGGGGTATGTCCGGACCCCTGCATTACGATGCATGGGAGAAGCCTCGTTATAAGAAAAGAACAAAAATTTCTGGGTGTAATCTTCGATACCAAGCTAGCCTTCATGCAGCACATAAAACAGTTGAAGCTGAAATGTCTTAAAACCATGAACCTTTTAAAGATTTTATCTCATCAGTCGTGGGGAACAGATAGGCACTGTCTCCTATCTCTTTTTAAAAGCCTTGTGTTGTCACGCATAGATTATGGATGTATTGTTTACCAATCGGCCTCAAAGACAACGCTTAAGCTACTCGATCCTGTATATCACTTGGGTATCCGTCTAGCGCTTGGTGCCTTTCGGACGAGCCCCGTCCAAAGTCTGTATGCAGAATCGGATCAGTGGCCGCTGGATTATCAACGTACATATCTGGGAGTCACCTATGCAATAAGAATCATGTCACTAAAACAACATCCATGCAAAGCACTCATAAGTGATCAGTCGACAAATCAGTTGTACCTAAACAGGCCTTCACACACCCCGCCGTTTTCGCTGGCAGTAAAATCTATTGCGGAAAAACTCGGAGTAGTTTTCACAGATATACAGGAAAGCGACAATGCTGAACCCATTCCACCTTGGGAGCAATGTCCTGTCACTTGTGACTTGTCCTTTAGAGAGCTTAAGAAAAAGAGTTGTCCAAGTGCCCTCATCCAGCAACATTTCATGGCTGTTGAAGACAAGTACAGATCCATTGCACTTTTCACTGATGCTTCAAAGTCTGCAAATTCGGTATCATGTGCAGCCCATGGCCCAAACTTCTCCAACTCTAAAACCTTACATAAACACAGCAGCATCTTTACAGCGGAAGCGTATGGTATCCTGATCACTGTTGAGTATATAGTTCAGCACAAGATAGAAAAGTCTATAATATACACAGATTCCTTAAGCGTTGTCACAGCCCTGTCCTGTGGCAAAGCAAGCCGAAACCCCGTAATTAACCAGCTCCTTAAACAGATTCATGTAGCGCATAAACAAAACCTTGCTCTTGTTGTATGCTGGGTGCCAGGCCACTCTGGGATCGCAGGCAATGAAATGGCGGACAAAAATGCTGGAGAAGCGGCTCATCGGGGTACAATTGATGTAAGTTGGGTACCTGGTGTGGATATGAAACCTGTGGTACGAAAGGCGCTCCGTAATCATTGGCAAACTGAATGGGACAAGGAAGTTCAAAATAAGCTGCACCTGCTCAAACCACAGTTAACCAAATCCTTTCCACTGAAGCTTAATAGACACACCGAAGTCACCCTGGCACGCCTCAGAATAGGACACACTTATGGCACACACAAATACCTCTTGACAGCAACTGACCCACCGACGTGCACACGCTGCGCTGAGAACCTAACCGTCCTACATGTCCTCATTCAATGTCCTGAACTTCACCGACACCGATTGACTCATTTTAGAGAACTCTACTCACACCATATACCACCCCATCCCTCGATGTTCTTATCAGAGGATGCACTTTTTAATTATAAAAGAGTGCTTAATTATCTTGCGCAAGTTAACTTCCTCAACATCATCTCGTACCATCCTAACCTTCAGATTGCGCCTCACAGGTGAGGCACAGTCTGATGCACAAAAGTATGTCTGAGCTCTTGCGCTTCTTGCGTAAGCAAGAATTGTACACCAAGGGACTTGGACAATCCAGAATAAATTAACATGTGTGCCTGTAGCAATTGTTTTTAAAGCCCTATATTTATCTTAGTAATTATTTTAGAATTCATCCACTAGTATCTAAAGATCTTACGTGTAGGCCTCTATACAGCCTTTATTTTAAATCATAGTCCTAATCTCACAATGTTACTAAACCATAACACATGTACTGGCGCTCTTTGGCCTTAGATGCCCTTGCGCCATTAAACATCAATCATCATCATGAAACCGCAGTGGTCGAGTCAGTCAAAAATGAGCTCCATTGTGCACCTCATAAATAAAAATGAGTTCATGCCTTTCAGTAAGTTTAGATGCAAGCCGTAGTGAACTTTCTTGTTATCATTGAAATGTGGGTAAGCTTGCCAAAGCAAGCGTTTTTGCCCTTTCTTATAGGTACATCCAGTCATGTCCATTGAACTGGAGGGCCATATATATAACTGGCATCAGAAAATGTGCGTAGTAAATATTTACAAGTAGGCTATTGAACTGATTGTGCCATGCTGTCAAAACAATTGAGACAAACAAAGCACAACCTGCTACTCCGCGTAGGTTCCTGAAAGGATGAGTTGTATTTTTACAGTTTTATTGTAGTTTTGAGATGAGAAATAGCAGTAAAGAGCACCTCTTCAAATGTATTTTGAACATGCTGTCAGTAGATCCATAAAAAAGCCCATCCGAGACAGATCCGTCGATACACGTCAGGAGTAGTAAATGGTGCAAAATCTGCGAAAATGAAACGAAAAAATCACGCAGCTTAATCAGTGGAATAAACAACTGCCTACGAACTAACTAACGTGGTTCCACTGGAAAGGCAATGCATAAATATGAAAGTGTGTTTTCGCCATCTATTATCCTCTACGGATGCAGCGAATTTTTCATTTGATGTGTGAAATCAATGAGGAAAATTACTATCTTAACCTTCCAGAAGAAGTGTGTATAGCAGTTATGAAAGAATCACAACAATGTACAGTGTGCACTTGAAAACTGGCATGGCACCGAACAATATAATGATTACGTTTCCTTGCCCTAAAAAAATGAAACATTTCTCTTTATTGCTTTATGGAATGGTGAAGTTGATGCTTCTAACATTCAAAATATTGTCTTCACTAGCGCATATTTCTTGTCAATGCATTACCAGGGTGAAATGCGCAATGCAAGTGGTGAAGATGTGAGCCGCATGACACTACCACAAATGTAAAGCGTTGTTGATTGTTTTTTTCCACTGCTGGAAGCACTGTAGCACAGTGTTATTTGATTCAAATTAGGTTCTTTCGCATTTGCGCAATAACAGTACCAGTAGAAAATTTATGCACAAATATTTAGAGTTAAAGGCAAGAATATTATTTTGTGACGAGGTTAAGACTTTATATTGGGGTATGTGGAATGGTAAGGTTTTTGCGTGTGTGTGTAATAAAAGCATGTATGTGTACAACCATGGTAAAAGAAGTCATGTCTTATGCTGGACACAGTATTCCAACACGGACACTTCTGTTCTAAATTTTTAGGGCCTTTGGTCCACATGTATTCCTTGAGAAAATTCATGCTCCCAGCAGATATGTCTCTTCGAACTACTACTGATAACTTCGAAACTCCATATGCACGTTTATTTGTCACCTTGCATCTGCATTAGCAACGTATACAATTATCTACGCTAAGATCTGCACCCTCTCACAACTGTCAGCATTCCTGACTCTCACTCTGTGTCAGTCATATAAATATTCAGGTGGCTATAGCAAGCAGCTGCACTTTTCTTTCTCTAAACTAGAAAGAAAAATTCAATTCGGAATAAACAGCAGCAATCCTAGATGCATTGTTTTGGCAGAACTATGTGATGATCTCGGGCAAACTTAAGGAAATAAGAACGCACATTTTAGACCGATTGCAAGGAACAAGAAAAACTGAGTAAAAGCGCCATTATGTGGCACATAATCAAATTGCAGCTGTTCAATGAACGCGTGAGAAAGTGTTAAGACGTCTGTTATGGAAACATCACTTGCAAATATCAACAGCGAATATTCAGCAAGCAGTTCCTCGCAGATGATTTTGTGCTGTTCAGGAATTACCTAATAGTTACAAGAAAAAAATGTAAATGCTTGAATCCACAATGCCTAAGGTCAATTAATGATTACATTCACCAAATCTAGTTCAGCGGTCAAACAATAAAACAAAAACATTTCGTGATTGACAGGCAGCGTCTTGCATTTATACCAAAAAACATTTATCACCCCATGCAGAAACAGGTGTTGTGGGTAGAGAAAGGCCGTTTCTAGGCTAAAAGAAATCACTTAGAACACGTACGGCAAGTATTCCCAAATAATGAGCTGCCGAATCCAATTAGACTTAAGGAAGTTGGTGCCCATGCAAAAGCAAAATCTGTGAGAAGAATTAAGGGACACATCAGAAAAGACCGGTTGATAAAGAGTGTTTTGTCTCGTTCTTAACTTACGCTCTGTGTACCCGGATTCTGCTGCAATATTTTTTGTCATGACATAGCTTAGTACGAATATTCTTGAAAATAATTGTTTGCAATTGGTACATTCTTGTAGCACCTAAACATTGCGTAAAAACTGAAGATATATCTACTAAACGAGTAGCGCTCACAGTTACCGAACCTTTGGCATGAGCTAGCTATCACTTCTGCTCCGTTCTTTGCCGTACCTGGCCTTATACAAATCTATTCCGTTTTTTTATTGCCGGTATCAACAATAGTGAGGGGAAAAAGGTGTTAGAAATCGTCTGGTAGCCTTTAGTACGTACAAAGCCTATACCAGGCGGTTCGCCGCAGGGTCAGTTCAAATGTACAAGGAAATAACTCAGAGCTATTCATATCCACTAGAATAGCACGCACTCAGTCACCCTGGTTTCCAGAGTGGCGGTAGTGTTCTCATTGTGCGTTATCAAACGTTGATGACGTGAATCAGTGGTGAAGCAAATTACGAGCGGTGGTGTCCACATACCCGCAGTAATATGTATGCGCATTTCCATCTCCACCAAAAGGCTATCCTAAGCCGCTGGCTATACTGAGCAAATCGTTGTAGTTCAGGCTGAGTAGATATCCCTCCTAGAGTAAAATTTTTCGTCATTGAGATGGCTTGTTTTTCCAACAGAAATTACACTTGTTTAATCGCCGAAACACAATGAGGTTGACCTCAACGTACGTAAGAAGTGTCCGTCAGGTGTTTCTGATCTCCGATCTCTTGAACACACGGAATTTTGACGAAGCTCAGTAATTGTGAACTCGGCACCATCATGAAGAATGCGAAGTAGACCTCCTTGCAGAATCAGCGCAGTGAAAAAAAAATAAGATGCGGAATGTTATTGCAGATTTTGAGCGCTTCCAGCTGTATATCGACGCAAAGTAGATCCTCGACCTGAAGGAACGAGGACACGCTGCATATTGGTGACATTGATAGCAGCAGTTCCATTTCTAGATAACATTTCTTGATAACATAACCTAATGCAGACGGTATTCCTTGGCTTGCTGTCGCTATAAGGTCGAACGAGGTCTACTTCTAAAAGGGCACCTTCGCGCCACGTTGTTGACAAAGTTCTGTATGTGCGCGGTCACTCGTATAGGTCAACTTAGTGAGTTCAAGCCTTTCGCACACACAACCTCATTCGACGAAGAGCTGGTTGATGGACAAGGCACCTTCGAGATTTGTCTAGTAGCTGAGCTGTTCTATTTTTTTTTTTCCTAGCAGGTTGTTGTGCTGAAAACGGGGAACATGTTATGGCATTTAAAGCCAAGAATGTCCATGCCACCACATGGCCGAAGCCAATAATTCTTTAGGTGATAGACACGCGTGTTAGAATATTGGTGGTGACGTTACTTCTGCCACAGTACGTATGACCACTCATGGGTGTTGATTATGGAATAACTCTCTGTCAAGCAGCTGTTCACAAGAAGATAAAAATTACGTGAGTCTTTTGTATCGAATGCAGAGCAATAAGACAGCTAGTCCAGTAATCATTGGACTAAGTTTGGAAACGTCCTGCTTTCCTTACTTTAACAAAAAAATGCTGCTTCAAAACACAGGTGACAAGCTGCAGGCGGGGAAATGAAACCATCCTGAATGAAGTCATTTGAATCCTATTCATAAGTAGCAGTGTGACGGAGTCTGGAGAAAATGCTCCCATGGAGGTTCTGACACCATAATCACTAGGACTGGCCTTACCAAAAGTTTGTAGTTCTAATGTTACTTGTTCACGCGGTGGTAACAGTCAGGTTAGTCTACCCAGACCAAGAAATCTGCGTGTTCGTACCTAGTCCAGCGGTTAATGCAGCGGTACTTGACAACAAGCAAAATGCTTTAACGTGGCTCCGTTGTAACTTATTTCACATGAGACTGTAGCAGCAACGCGAATTGTTCTCTATGGTGTGTTCATCGTATGCTGAAACGTTAGGGGCGCATTCTCTGATGATTTGAACGCTACTACCGCCCAACTGTCTCAATGATGCCCGTAACTGCAACACTGCTTCTAGCGAACAAATATGAGGAATAAACAGACCCAGAACAGATTACGTAGAACAGATTGGTTCAGTTTTTCGCTCAAGTTTATTTGGGGCGAGCACGGTCAGAGTTAGTCTGCAGAATTATCTTTTGTTATCTGCACAAGCATGAGGCACGATGTGCTCGTATACCTGGGATCTTGCTTGAAATATCCTATGCTTTGATTTTCAAGAATAAACCATTGGCAGTCTGCTATCGTGGTCTGTTGTCTCTTTCGCTTGTCCTAGGTTGTTGGCGCAGTTTTAACCTCCCTTCCCAGAGAGTTGCCTGCCATTTTCGGAATAGGCACTGTAGCTGCAGAATAGGTCAGTATGAAAGGCTTCTGCAGCAATAATATATAGTCGTTGAGCATATGCAAATGCAGCTTGCACACAAGAAAACGCGGTATAATTAAGAATAGGCTTACCTCCGCAACTTTTCAGACAGAGTACACAGTTCTGAAGTTCTGGGTCGTTTTCCCCTGCACCAGCAGGTAATAGCCGGCATGTCTTGTTTACGTATTTGCATTGCCATTCTTTGGCATGTTCTTCATATGATGTGTAAACTTGGGCAAATACACTGTAACCTAAAAGATTCAATGGCATATTGCGGTATTTTTTCAATTATATTATTCATTTCACTCCCAAGTCAATGCATCGGCATATATAACTAAAGTGCGCAACAAACATTTAGCAATACGCGGTAGTTCTGAGTGGTATGATTAAAAAGAACATGCGCCTCAGGAACTACGTTTAACAGATGCTGACGCTTGACACCCGATCTATGAAACAGCATCATACTTAAACAATTTAAACAGAGCCGCTGTTTCAAAGCAAAAGCCAAGATAAGAAAAAAAAAGAAGCTCAGCTTGGTTTCTTCATATCGCCTCCGGGGTGGCCACGTACATGAAGTGGAAGCATGGCGTACTGTGACTGTATGGCGTGCTCGAACAAGGTTTTAGTACAAATAGCTGGGAAATAAAATTGCTGGAAATTAGCTTTTTACTTGCTTGAATATTTGATGTGCCCGGATACCCCAAAATCCTATAAGGCGTAAGTCTCGCACAAAACAACATTTAAGGACCTGAAATTAGTGAAGTGTTCCATAAGGGTATTCTGATAATGAGTACGTCCATTTTTTAAATTTTTAGTAAATATAGGGTGTTAAAACGGTGCTCCGACATCCAATCTACCGCCAAGGCTTTTATTTTCCTTAGTGTCTACAGACACGACAGGGGAAGCAAGGTTATGAAAGGACAGGACTGTGAGCGAGACGAGCACCCATTTCGCTACCCTGTAGTGTCAGCGGAAATGGGAAGATGAAAAGAGGAAGTGAGTGACCACTACCTGGATGTGGGAGACAAGAGAAAGTAGATATCTTCGTCACTTACGATTAAAAAAAAAAATACGCCTTTTCACTGCTGTTCCAAAATGCCTCCGACGCCAGGCTCCAGTTATCCGCGAAGCACGCGCCAAGTGGCGTCTAATGGCGTTGTCGCACTGGATAAAGCTCCTTAATTTCATTCTCTTATTTGGGCCCAACTGTCCGTGGCAACTGACCTCAAGCGAAAATATATGGTGCGGTGCACTTTCGCTAGGTTGATTATCTGCCCGAATTTTCTTGCGATGAATAATAAAAGAGGAAACATTTCTAACGCAGGGTGTCGGCGAAAGCATTTTAAATCACGTAAGTGCTGTTTCGAGAGCTCAGGAAAGCGCATGCGTCGGTAGGAACGTGAGTCTCCCTCTGCTACCACCACTGCATCTATTCCTCTCTCGAAAGTTAAGAGAATATTGTTTTATGCCTCTGTGTGGCGAGTCTAACGTTGCGGCTGCTCTTTCCGCGTGGAGCCAGGCTCACCTATTCCACAGAGTTCTTGCGATTAATAGCACAGCATCTTCACTACTGACGTCACGGCGCCTTTCTTGACGTCGTCAGGGAGAAGACTGAGAGAGAAAGAGGTTGAGGATGGAAAAGAAGTGTCCGACGATTACGACACTTCGCAATGTGAAATTCGAGCGGAGCTTGATACGTGTTTTTATTTCGGGATACGTTGAGGCAAAGAATTTGAGACCACAATCACCGCACCGTCTGGCGCCGTCTGGCGCCATCAGCGCCTTCGCAGAGGGAGGGACAGTATGGGCACGCTGGAATGATGTGTGTCGTAGGAGCCAGCTTTGGAAGAAGACGACGAGGGCAAACGCCCGAGCAGTGGCAGGAGTGTGTTGGCACGATTACGCCGACGGACGTTGAAGCCCAATCCAGGAACGAGCGCATATGAGCTGCGCTCTACATTGCGGCTGAACATAGTATAAATAACTTACCATGGCTGGACATGAGGTGGCCGCCCACTTTACAGCTAAAGGTTGAGCATCAATGCTCATTTTCTTTAAGGCATTCCAACGATTCGTAATGCCGGAAAACATCGTAAAATTATCCATAAGCCAAAAGTCCGAAATTTGAAAAAGGAGACATTTGAAACGCAAAGATAGTCATATAAAGACTAAAAGCAACGCCAGTAGTGCAAAAGAAGGCAAACATTGTAGCAGCGTCTTCAGTAAGCTTTTCCCTCAATGATGGCCACAAGAAACGGTCGCATTTGTGTTCTCCAACCGAATAAGCGCACCATGAACGCGGTGCAAACTGTGAAGGTGAACAGCCTGCTTAATCTCCACCCTGTCATTCACGGAAGAAGGAGAAATAAATTGTGCAAATGCAAATACGTAAACAAGACATGCCGGCTATTACCTGCTGGTGCAGGGGAAAACGACCCAGAACTTCAGAACTGTGTACTCTGTCTGAAAAGTTGCGGAGGTAAGCCTATTCTTAATTATACCGCGTTTTCTTGTGTGCAAGCTGCAATAATCCCCAATAGTGGGCCAAGCATGCTGCCTTGAGGCACACGAGAGGTTACAGAAAGAGAATGCGACTGCTGCCCATCAATCACAGCGTACTGTTTTGGACGCGTTAAGTAAGCAGAAATCCAGGACAGGATGAATCCAAGAATACGAAGGAATTTCTAATTCTAATTCTTTACTAATTTTCCACGAGGAACTACATCAAATGTTTTTTTTTTAACATTCGAGAATATCTCATCTACTTGGCCAGCCATGTCAAGGACAGAAGCAAACAACTGAATGACTGTGCTTAATTGGGTGTCTGTTGAGAGCCCCTTCCTGAAGCCATGTTATAAAGGAGATAAACTGTTACGCTCGTTTAAGAAATCATTAATGCAATCAGCAACAATGTGCTCAAATAATTTACAAGAAGAGGATAATATACAAATCGGACGGTCATTCAAGACTGAACTTGGGTCATCTTCTTTAATATAGGGAAAAGATGTGATACCTTCCAATCGAGATGAAGTACCACGGAATGAAGAGGCGTGAAATATTACTACAAGAAATTTACCTAAAGGTTGCGCATAACGCCGAAGGAAGGTGTTGGGAATGCAATTTGCGCCAATAGATGTCTTTACTTGTAATCGAAGGACCAAGTACACTTTGTGAGAAATGCTAAGGTCAGAAGAGCAGGATGGAGAAGTTTGGAAAGAGGGTTCAGTGGGCGGGGAGAAGACACCGTGGAAGTGGTCATTTAAAGGGTTAGCAAAATCATTGGGATCAGTTAGTGTAATGCTATCGTGGATAATGTTCGTTTAATATTTATTGCGTTCCTTCGTGAAGTTCCAGAAGTGCTGGGCATCTTCCTTAACAAAATTTGGTAAAGTGCTACTGAAATATTTTTTTTTTGTTTTTGCAATGGCCTCAGAAAGGGCGAAAAGCGCATTGGTTAAATTGGCGGTAGCTGAATCTTTCTTAGGCGTTTGGCTTTACGTTTTAATAGAATAGTGAATACTGTGTCCATTCATTCATGGTGTATCTTTAGCTGGTTTTTTTAAGTTTGTTCGTTAAAACTCGATCAATGCAGAATAAACAGATTGTTTAAGCTTTTCCCAAAGCTGCAGAACCTTAATCTGGCAAAATTCACAAAGACTAGAATGAAGGTTATCTGTTATTCGCACATCATCAGCCTGTGCAAAATTTTTCACAAGCGTAGGCGCATGCGTGTCATGCGCGCGGGAAACATTCAGCGAGAACGATCCAAGAAAAAGTTCATGGTCACACAGCGCAGGTTCGACGGATACAGAATAATCGGAAAAGGAGCGTTCCAGAAAGACAAGGTCAAGGAGCGAACCAAAACTGTTTCCAAATCTGATATGTTCATGAACTACTTGCACCAGGTTGTGGTCGAGCATCATATGAAAAAGCACATTTACGTCGGTAGCAGAACCGACACCTCACATTATGCAATCCCAGTCAATGCCTGGGAAGTTAAAATCCCCATTTAATAATAGTTCATTCCTATTGAACAGGGCAAACTGTTCACTTATCCTTGATAAATAATCGGGGGCAGAGTCTGGTGGTCTGTAAACCGCACATAAAACAAAAACATGAGCATAAATATTCACTTTTACGAACAGACTTTTGGTGTCGCTTGGATTTGATAACAAAATTTACTTGGGCTTGGCATTATTGTTCTATTTTGAAGGCAGCGCTCCTCCTGTGGTTTTCTTTGCTCAGTGTTTGGTCTGTGACTCTTCCACATAAGAATGGAATCATACCAACCGGTTCACCTTTCCACTCTGCTAGGAAAGCCCCACTGGCTATCGGCATTTTACTTGCCTGTCTTAGGCGCCACTGCAGGCCTGTAATACGCAGTGTCATGTATAGGCGTTTGAACATAGGACCTTGAGCATAGAAACCCAATGTTGTACTTCTGCTTCACATAACCACCATCCAGTCATAACGATAAAGACGTAAACAGTTCTATGAAAGTTGTTGAACTAGCAATATAGTGCAGTCATAGTTCACTTTAATGTCAAAGTGTGAAAACAGCACGCTGAGGAACTCGCAATTGTAAACTCTGCATCGACTATAGGAGCAGGATAGCAGAGATGTTGGTAGAAGTCGTGGAAAGAAATCGACTCCAAATAATGGGAATATTCCGGAAGTGCAATAACAAGAAGCGGGCCTGGAACAACCCTAACAGGGAAATAAAAACTTACATTATTTTCATACTCTGTGCTGACACCAGCATAGTGCGGGACGTAGAGGCACTAGGTGTTATATAGGATAAACATCAGCAAAAATAGGTTAGTTTGGTCTACAATTGCTCTGAATCTGAAGAAAGAAAGAGCAACGTTAAGTTATTCAAGAGGAAACAGCCCAATCTAGAGGCCTTCCTTGTAAAATCCAACAAATCTAGGCTGGCTCTTGCAAATAAATTTAAAACTTTGGAAGAGGACGTTGAAGGTAACATATATGCAATGATTGAAAACTGAAATACGTCAGTATCAACCATAATACCGTCAGAAGTAGCAATAGCAGCGGAACGTAAGGCACTAAAACAACAAGGTTTGCCGAATAGCACAGGACATAATAAAGAAGTGACAAGGCATGCAGTTTTGTAAATCACGATGTCAGATGAAGAACGCTGAGCAGACAAATCTGATCAACAATAAGAAAGTAGTTGAAATTCAAAATTAGGGACTCGGACCGATGTACAAAGCAGTAAAAAAGAAACACGGCAGCATGAAATGATTGATAACGAAACTTGTCAAACAGGAAAGAGGTTGATATGCAGTGAAAGATAAGCGGGGTATATTCATCAGCAATTTCTAAGAGGTTGTGGAGGCAGAACATATCCATACCAAACTGTAGAATCGACCGCGAAGCCACTCAACCTTTAGTGAAGCGGGTACGTGCAGAATAAAGAAGCTCTGTGAGTAACTAGCACAACAAGTGAGGTTAGAACAGCTCAGGACGACGTGTCTCGGAAAAAAGCGGCAGGAAAATGTGAAAACGTAGTCACTGTACTCGAAGATGCCGGATGTAAGATACTCGAAAATGTCTAGACAATTGACTCGAAATGCCTGAATACTTCAAGTGCGCGAGACAGTTCTACGAAATAAAACGTTGTACTGCTCTATAAGAAGGCAGGCGTTAAAAAGCTAGAAAAGTATACCGGCCTAGCACTACGCTTTGTGTATTGTATATAACATTCAAGAAGGCAATTACTAATAAAATGAGGGCAACACAACAAAAATAACAAGATGACTTCAGGGCGGGGTATCCTGCTATTAACAATATCGATTTCATCTATAAGGTGAACGAGAAATATTTGTAGTACAAACGACAAATCTATCTATTGATTTCGTTGATTGGAATAAGGTTATTTTTTTAGCTTAGATACGGGCAGTAAAAGGGGCATTGCGTAATCAGAGAGTACTGTAAGCATGCATGAACATGTTATCAAATATGTATAAAGCAGAAAATGCCTATCAGGAAGGAGTCAGGCAAGAAGACATATTCTCCCTACTAGTATTCTTTGCATTCCTAGAAGTGTTTAAGGTATAGAACTGGGAATGAATAGAAGTAAATATCAAGTGGGATTACATCAACGGCTTTCAGTTTGCAGATTAAATTTTCCTGTTACGCAACGATGGAGACGAATTGAAACCAATGAATAATGAGGTTAGCCGAGAAAGTGTAAGAGTAGGATTCGCTATCAATATGCAGAACACACAGCTAATAATCAATGGCCTTTCAAGAGAAGAAAAATTTATTATTCGCAGTGAGTCGCTAGAGTTTCCTCTAGAGTCATTTTATCTATCTCATTTACCCACAGGGGAGCGAGTTCTTCAGAAACAAATTAATGTAGAAGGTGAAAAATAGGTTGGAGGGCATATGGTTGGTATCACGATATCATTATGGCAAGCTTGAAGCTGTCCTTGAAAATAAAAATATATCTTCACTGTATTCTACCGCTGCTATTATATGGTTCAGAAACTCGGAGGAAAAAAATATGCGGAAAAATTAAGGACTGCACCGCGAGTGATGGAAAGAAAAAAAATGTCAGGTGCATTGTTGAGAGACAGTAAGATGGCGGCGTTGTTTATAGATTAAACGGGGGTAGCCGATATCGTAGGAGAGAGAGAGAGACAAATAAGCAAGATGAGGAAAGGCAGGCAGGTCACCAGGACGACTGCTAGGTTTGCTACCTAACTGGGTGTAAAGAAAATGAGGAATAGAAAGATTATAATAGGGATACAGTGGTGACACTGAGTACACAAGGGAGGACGCAAAGCGGCATTATGAAAGGTCCCTCAAGCCGGCTGACATGAAGAAATGGATTAGTGCACGAATTACTTTTTGTGCCACCGACTGACATGTACACAGCCCGATTATCTTCATCTCAGAGAACGGTCACTAATGAGCTTAGCTTAACCTTGTCCGGGGAGAAAGGCGTTCGGTCTGCGTGCAGACTGCTCATAAATTCTTTGAAGTAACCGGTAGTGACCGCGGATTCGGATCATGAGACAGAAATAATCGGAAGAATGGGCCGGGGTGCGTTTGTCAGGCATTCTCAGATCATGAACAGCAGATTTCCATTATCCCTCAAGAGAAAAGTGTATAACAGCTGTGTGTTACTGTACTCATGTACGGGGCAGAAACCTGGAAGCTTACGAAAAGGGTTCTACTTAAATTGAGGACGAGGCAACGATCTATCGAAAGAAGAATGATGGGTGCAACGTTGAGGGATAAGGAAAGAGCAAATTTGGTGAGGGGACAAACGCGAGTTAATGATATCTTAGTTGAAATCAAGAAAAAGAAAATGGCATGGGCAGGATATGTAATGAGGGAAGATAACCGATGGCCCTTAAGGGTGATGGACTCGATTCCAAGGGAAGGGAAGCGTAGCAGGGATCGGTAGAAAGTTAAGTGGGTGGATGAGATTAAGAAGTTTGCAGGGATAACATAGCCACAATAAGTACATGGCCGCGGTAGTTGGAGAAGTATGGGAGAGGCCTTTGCCCTGCAGTGGGCGTAACCGGACTGATGATGATGGTGATGATGATGATGATTTCACGGAGGCTTTGAATAGCTGTTTTAAAGTTTAAAATAGGACGCATTTCTGTTCAGGTTCATCGTCTCGTAGTTCAAAGAGGCATGGCTGGCTTCAAGTTCTGCTACCATCGGTGATTCATGTGAGACACTCCAAATTTTACTGTGATCTGCTTCACAGGAACGAAAAAAGACGGCTGCTGGGCTTATTGGTGAGTTAGGATCATCGCATTGTATATGCATGCAGTGTTTGTATGTCGGTTGTTATAATAGCAGTACAACTTCCTTCTGTACCAGAGATGGGTGATTGACCTTCCTTGAAATTCCGGCAAAAGCTAGGTTCACTTAAGGTTGTTCTAGGCACAACAAGCGAGATGAAAGCTTCACCACAAGTGTTTAGGCGGACTGTATACTCTCATCCTGAGCTTAATCACTCGCGAAAAGGCTGCTTCTGGTTGGGGCAATGGAGATCACGATAAAAATATCATGTACATCCCACGCAATGTAGTAATCCATGTAAAGGAAGCATTCTGTGCTGTTGGCGTTGGCGGTTTATATGTGGCGTTGATGTTGACGGCAGTTATTGAGGGTTTTTAGAGTTTAGTGTAATACGAGAGTTTGATGTTAAATGATGCCTTGCGTGCATCCCTTGTCTTTTTCTGGTGCACATAACATACACTGAGACGTGTTTGTTTGAGGCGTTGTTTTGCGCCGTCACTGAAAGCCTGTCTGAAAGCCCTGTCATTGCCTCTAACAACGTATCGCATCGTTGTAGAAATGTTAAACTTGGTTTCAGTTATGAGGCTTTACGTGCCAAACTACCAAGCATATTGTGAAACACGTGGCAAAGGGGGACTCTGGAATAGTCTTGATCTCATGGGTTTATTAGTACCTAAATTTAAGTGGACGAGCGTTCTTGCATTTCACGACTGTTAAAATGCGGCTGCCGTGTTGGCGATCGAGCGCGCGACCTCGAGCAGTGTTATAAACAGTGCAGGAGCGTTCATTTGACGCGTGGCCGCTTCCATAATGTCGTCGAGATGCTATGATGCTTATGTGGCTTTGCGTCTGCACACCCGGCATAACTGGTTTGCTTGAAAAATTTACAGGGCATTTACATTTACGAGTAGAAACGTATCGTACCGCACCTTGAATAAAAATTTGTGCAGTTTGTGCGCAACTGCTACTGTCCCTTCTAGTAGTGTTTCCACGCTTTCTTTCTATACCTTTTTCCTCTCCCGTGCTTTCCTCATCTATTCGAGCTGCGACGACCGATGTAAGGCATAGCTGTCAGTGGCTCGTTTTGTGACAGCGTTGGTTCGACCTACCTCTTCTTACTGCCTCATTTCTTCCATTATCCATCCCTACCACGCATTCTTTATTCAAATGTCTCCACTCTGGACAGTTGCTCCACTCTGGAATGCAGCAACAGCAGCAGCAGTAGCAGGAGCAGTCGAAAAGAGGAAAGAAGGAAAGATTCGCTTTAAAGATAGGCTTAGTAGGTCATGCAATGTGTAGGGCAGGTAACCGTGGTCTATTAGATTTAGAGAATTCCTGTCGAGGGATTGAAAGTGCAGTCAAGGATTGCAAAGAATTTGGAGGTTGGATAAATTTACTGGCATAACTTGAAAGCCGCTACCAGATAATAGGGGTAACTAAAGATCAGTGAGAGGAGGTCTTGGTTCCGCATCGGAAATGAAAAATGTTGCCTGGTGGCGATTATGATGATTATTAAAACTCAGTGGCTGTCAGCAGCTAAGAGGGAAGGCTCAGAGAGCAGATATGATTGTCACGTAGCACAGAGGTCAGGGTGCATAAAGTTGCATTCAGTGGCTACTTCTATGTTTTGCGCGGTTACGATATTGAAGTATACAATAAGAATACACTTTCAATTACACTCACTACAGCACCAGAATAATTAGAGGTGTTCTCGGGTGCAGCTTGTCTTAGTACGAGTGGTTATGCTCGCATAAGAGTAGAGATGCATACTTTGAGCGCGCGAGACGGGAATAGGCTTATGTCGAAACATTTCGTCGTTATCTGATATCTTTCCTACAAAGTTGCTTGAACTGTCGCATCAAACGTGATCTCAAAATTTGTTCAAAGCTTCACCTTCCAACATGCTTTTGGTAGGTTGAGAGACGCGACCTTCACACTTTTGCCAGACTAAATTCAACCAGCGCTTATTTGGAGAAATAACTTATTATTTCCTGCGTTCCAGCTCAGACCCTAGAATAAGCAATCTTCAATAATTTCTAAAGACATTGCCAACAATGACTAGATAGTAATAACGCCTTAAAACTCTTGCACACTTGCAAAAATGCTCAGCCCTCAATACACAATCGCGAAGCACAGTTGAAAGACATATTACTGAGTATTAATCTCATGTTGTTGTGCTATACTGACTCTACAGAGGAATACATAATCGTATTTGTACTGCAGAGTGACCATTTCGTGTTGAAAGCACTAAACTGCAAGGAAAATGTTTGAATACGTGGCACAGTAAAATATTTCTTCAAGACAGAGAAAAGTATGTTCACACAGTCGGCTTGCAAAAAACAATTTATGCTTTCGTAAAAACGATTTAAGCGGCCGCTACATCGAATTGTATAGACCTTTGACCTACAGTTTCGCTGGAACTACATCTCCACTCGCGAGATATTGCAAAATTGTCTCAATGATTTGTTTTATAAGACATCTGTGCAGCAAAATCTTCTAGAGTAATCTATAATTGCTGCAGATATTTTTTGAACTTATAACTTGGTCTGGCCTGGCCAGGTTTGAATACAGGTGTTAATTAGAGGCGTGTGATAGAAAACAATATCACGTGATTATTTATTACCTAACAATTGTGATGCAATATTCGCTCTAGCTTGTTTTAAAACAAATTTCTTGCACTCACACGCTACCTTGCCCTCAAAATGTTAGAATTTAGCAACACATTTAGAAATTAATATTTACAAATATTACACGCACTCCACAGCCCAGAATCAGTCGTTCCGTAAAGCTTTTGCTCTACTATGCACCCCTCCTTCATGGCCTGCCAACCCCTTCAAACAGTTATTAACTAATTTTCACAGTTTGAAAAGTCAGGCGCAATAGCTTACCTTTCAAAGAAACCAGCAAGGCTATGATGCTTAAGGGGAGACCGAAAAGAAGAGAAGTCATTGTTGCACAAGTAAGCAATAAACAGTTTCCTCTTGGAAAATATCTTTGCTTCAGCAAAAGCAAGCGATATGGAGTATATTTTTAAACAATGTTTTTGCAGCTGCAGATGTTAGCGGTGTGCACCTTCCTCTTTGACATTATATTTGCAACAGCACAATTGCACGATATAGTTTCCTCAAACGCAATATTTTTACAGCTCCATACGTAAACAATAGAGAGTTTTCTCCCAGATCAATGGAGGAGATTGCTTTCACGTTTGTTTGGGTATGGTAGTAAACTTGGCGGAGCTATTGGGCCATGCGCAAACTCTAAGCTACATCAATTATTTCTGTACAAAAATCGTTCGCCTCCAGGTATTGAAAGTTGCCTTCTGCTATGTATGGTCCGTCAAAAATTGTTGAGGCACTAATCTACTCGTTCGAGCTACGATTGTCTAAAGTTAGAGTCCACAAAATTTCTCAATATTTAGTACGGTTCTTTCTAACAAAAGATCGCTCCATGTGCCGTGCTCTGCGCAGGGTGCTAGGTCTTTCTCAACACTTAAATAATGCAGATGGTGAGATTGCTCTTTCTTTTTTTTTTTCTCTATTGCGCAAAGTAATCGTCATCGCAGGCTGAATACAGTATTGTTGGTGGTTCGGGAAAAATAAAGGAAGGAAAAAACACTACCGTATATTTGCGCAGCCTGCTTCAACGCACAATGTATTTCGCACACCACAGTGGAAATATTGAGTTGAAGCCTATTCTTACGCAGGTGTGCTTCCAGAGACCCATTGTGAGCCAGCGGAAAAAAAAAACTCTATCCTTGGCAGACACTCTCATTGCGAAAGCATGCGTATGAGCTGTTGGAACATTTTCATAAAGTTCTTCGGGGAACTGTTACCTACTGTTCATTGAAAATTCAACAGCGCTTAACTAAGCAGAACGAACTCTGAACGGTGATGCTACGCTCAATGTCTTCTGTGTCTTTTTTCCAGGAACCTAAAAAAAACATGATACAGTGAGGGTAGCAAAATAACGTTCAAATGCTACTAGAAAATATTTTGAAGTTGTTTACTGACCGTAAGCGTGGCTTCCTTAGCGCAGTATGTGCCATGTGGAGCATTTCTAGTTAGCGAAAGATGTGCAGCGTAGAAATAAAAAAAGAGGAAGACTGTCTAGATGCCAGTACTGCTGCTTTGCAACCTTTGGAGAACCTTTCGCAGCTGCATAAGTAAGATTATGGAGTTTTTTGCGAGATCGAAGAACGCATTATTTTCACGTTCATTGCGGTAAGATTCTACAATTAGCGGATGTATTGCGTCATGCGCAAGCTCCGATGTAGACCAATATTTCTTGCACAAGGAAAATCATTTTCGACCAGCTATGAAAAGTTGCCTTCTGCTAGACTGCGTGAGCTGCTATCGTTTAATAGCACAAACTGCGTAGAACGTGTATCGCATATAATTACCCACACAGCTTGCGGTGAATGGCCGTGGCATTGTTGACACCATACCGCGCTGTCGTTCCCTCGCGCTCATTCTTATGACTTCGTAATCCAACTCTCTTCATGCCTTTGTCAGCACACCATGGTCATCACAGAGTCGGCGCAGAAAGCCTACATGACAACGATAGTAGAGCGCAGAGTGGGCTGTCGTCGAATTCAACACCACGGTTGAAGTCTCTCTGGTATTCATCTGTCGTTGTACATTTAAGTGCATTCGTCAATTCTTATATATATGCGAGTTTTCATGCCGCCCTTCACATCAAGCATGCAGTCAGATTGAACAAGCCCCGTCGCTAAATGATTGGCGACAACTTAAAAGCTTCCGTACAGTAAGCGAGCCTTCGATTATCGTAACCGCCTCTGATAAAAAGATGCAGTAGTTGAAAGGTGTCGTAGAGAAAAACTGGAACCTGGTATACCCGCTAATATCGCCCCAACAGCGCGAAAATACTGTTTTCATGGTCGATTGGTCTTACCGATCCATGTTTTGTAAGAATGAACATAACTGGGTAGAATGTATGCAACCAATAGAGTTCGTGTTTCTTTTTTAATAATACAAGGTATTTAGGAAATACGGTCACGTTTGATTGTCACTGGCTACCGCTTTTCACATAGGGATTAAAAAAAAGGCTAAATAATAATAAAGGAATCAAATCATAAAAACACAAATACCAGTGACCTTAAATATGTACATTAATACCTCTCTAAAACTGAAAGTCAACTCAGAAACACAGCAACACAAAGTCCCGACAGATAGGCGCACTAAGGTAAACACAAAGTCCGGCACATAAATAGACTAAAATGGGCGCATCTAAGAAAGCACGGATTACATTCAAGTGGAGGTGCATGAATCCAGGCAATGAATTAGCCAAAGTCGAGTAAAAAACGTACAAAAAATCCGTAGTATGAGCTTATCACATTTAAACAATCTACTCAATTGTTTCCGAGAACATTGCTCGCTTCTGGAAATAATGGAAAGGCCAGTAACACTCTTCTTCGCAATGAGTATGTTGGCCAACGACCTAATATGTCCCCGAGTCTGAAGAGCCTACAGTCTAATGCCACTAAATCAGGTGCTAAGCGTTGTCTGTGTGTGTCGTGTCGCGGACATTCTACCAGAAGATGCTTTACATCCTCATCCGCATGGCCAAAAGTGCACTCAGGACTATCATCTTTACAAATTTTATGCAGAAAGTGTGTTATGCAAGCTGTACCGAGCCGCAGACGGCGAACGAGGCTTTAAAATGCTCTGGGTGTATCTAATGTGGACGGGATTTTAAATGAGGCGATGGGTCAATGTCAAGTAAATCTGAAGATGTTGAGTTCTGTTCAAACCATTTCGCGTTGCAACCATGGGCTGAGATCTGCCTCAGTATATGCTGCAATTTGTCTTGCATTAGACGGAGGCCACGTGTGGCGTTTTTAACATGTGCTTGTCCAGTTGTCTTGTCTGCTACAACATTCTCAGAGATATTGCAGGGGCCAGGTATCCATTGGAACAATAATATTCATTTAGTGAGTTCCTTTACTATCTCGTAAACTAATATCATGGTTTGCGAATTGCTCATGTCACCGTGAACTGAAAAAAGAAGGTCGCTGCGAGTCACAAACGATGGAAATATCACCCTTTGTGCATTGAATTTATGTATCGTACCAAACGCAATATTGAAAAAGATCAGCTGTTGTTATAACGCCGTGTGCGATTTTTTAAACACCTGTACTTTGTTCCGTTTCGGAATGACAAAGCCAGCTGTAGAAGAATTTGACAAAAACAATCCTTATTCACTTGAGTATAGCCAGGGCATCGAAAGTATATCTGGTAAAACGCTAGTTCTAGTGCTGCTAGCATAAACATATATCATCGGAGAATAATTCCTTCAACCGAAAGTTCGAGTTTTGGAGAGACGAGTTGCCATGAACGGTGGAAGATACCCGAGAACCAAAATTTGGGGATGTGATAGTAGATTTTATGCACCTGAATCACTGAATTGATTTTCGCCCTGTCTCTCTCAATAATTGCAACTGCTAGCGCGTGCCTTTTGTGCTTCAGTTAAACGCAATATAGTGTCCACAGGTTTAACCAGCTTCATAACAGGAAATGGAAGATGACGTGCATCTGGAATTACTGAGGAACTTAAGGTTACTCGAGGAACGCCTAGGCATACTCTGAGGATCCTAGCCATTAATCGTTGAAGTCTCTCTTCAGATGAACGGCAGATTCTATGCAGAACAGGAAGAAGACTGTGCTATCTTTTGCTTTATAGGTGCACTGAGCGCTTTTAGTAGGAATGAAACCAACTCTTCCTATGTCGTGCCTGCTGCGCGGGAAGAACACGTATTGTTGAGTTTGTTTGTTTTGCGAAAGCTTTAATGTGAGAATTCCAAGAAAGTTGACTTCAAGTGGTCTTCTCAAATGTAATTATAATTCCTGGTTATTTAGGTCTGGTAATTTCTCTGACTACTGAAATTGAGGTACGCAGGGCTTGTTGTCAAATTTTTGGCTTTTACACGAGGGCTAGAAGAGTGTGATAAAGGAGGGAGTATTGCTCCTAATGAACAAATATTGCGAAACAGCTCAAATTTATTTTCTCTGGCATTATTATTAAAAACGAAAGTGATAATTGATTGTATTTGTCCTGAACAATAACAACAAGTTCTCAGAATAAACCGCACTAGAGTGCGGCGGGTAGAACAACACTTTAGTACTAGCATTCTGCAGGTTTTTGTGCGTGGGCAAGCAATACTTGGCCTAAACCGAGTGACATTAAGTAAAGAAATTTCTGGCAACAAGTAGTAAGAAGAGCGGGCGATATAAAAAATAACACGCTGAAGTTGAAATCTGTATCAACAGATAATATGCAGATTCCACGCACTATGGGAATCGATGTAAGCGAAGCTTTCTGTGCTGTTTGCTTTGTTTACTCATAATTAGCGGTGGCGTTGACGGCGAACGTTTCATTTGTTCAACGTTTAGTTCAACACGAGAGCGGTTAGTTGATGTTAAACGTTACGTTGCATGTTACCTTGCCTGCTGTAACATACCGGGGGAAGCGTTTGTGCGCTGTACTTCGTAACCTCTGAGAGGGTTCAACATATTCATTGCTTCAGATGGCACATCGCAAGGCGGCTGAAGTTATAAAGTGCTATTGAATTATGGGGCTGTACGTGCCAAAGCCAGAGTAGGATGATGAGGCGCACGCTGTAGTGGCGCACTGGAGATTAATTCTGACACCGGCGTGTTTTTGAACGTGCCCCTAAATATAAGTACATGAGCGATTTTTTTTCTCCCCCTTCGGAATGCGGCTGCCGCGGTTCGGGATCGAACCCGCACCTCGAGCAACGTCATAGCCGCAAAAGTACCGCAGCGTGGACAGAATCCTTTATTTGACATGTGGCCGCTTTCACAGTGTCGCCAAGACCTTACGGTGCATTTTAATGTGCCTGTTAATGTGCCAGACAGCAGCAGCAGCAGCAGCAGTGGGAGAGTCGAAGGAAGAGGTAAAGAAAGCTTCGCTTTAAAAACATACCTAATACTATTGCAGATGACCAACTTGCGTAAAACATGGCCATAATGCAGATTGGCCCTCCCCCTCCGCCTCGAGGAGTGTAAATGTTCAAAATTCTCCTGCTGCCTAGGTTGTACCTTCAGAAACCTCGCGAGCTTCCTCCTCTGACGAAGATTTCTGCGCTGCACGAAGATATTTAGCCTCAGCTGTCTTGATTAAGATACTCTTTGTTTTTCTTCACTGGTCTTTTCTGACTTCTCTGGTTGTTCAGAGCGAGTTCCTTGCGAAACGCACTACTGTGAAACCTCCCTAAGCTTTTGTCACTCTTGGTAAACCGTAGTGACGCGGCTATCTCCACAAGAGTGCTGTTGTGAGGGTCAGCTTCATTTGGATATTTGCCTTGTAAACAGCCTGTTTTTCAAATATAAGAAGCCTGAGCACTAGTGAGCCTGAGCTCGCCTGAGGACTAGTGAAATATGTGGAATAAGTTGCTGTCTACTCAGTCAGGGCTAGTTCTCGCTAAGTGAACACAATTTCTGGTTGTGAACCTCATCTGCAGTTCATGAATGAAATAGTGAAGGCACCGCCGCCACTCTGCCAAGGTTAGGATTGTTCTTCGCAGGCTTCTCTTTCTAAAACGCTCTAGGTTTTATACAAGTGAAAATAATATGTTGAAGCGTAATAACACCTTCCAAATGAAATTCAGTTGAGTTATTAAAAGAAAAATTCGAATTTTGAAGCCTGAACTCCTGATATTATCTAGATACCACGTATACTTTGAATGGGAGAACGTTGAGAAATAAAGCAGGATTCATCGTACGGAAAAGTATGTCTGAGAAACATAGACCTAAAAAAGTGAAGGTAATTGTGATTTTCTAGTCGTTCTTTTTCTCGTTCTTGTTGCTTTCTACCCCATTTTATAAGGCGATCTGTTGTCCCTACAACGCATTTGTGAATGCGATTTCTAAAAGACGAACAAATCTTCCAGCTGCGTGTAACTATGCAGAAAGTATTTGTTGCCACCATTTCATCGTGCTTTGAAATCATAAATATCGGCGTACTAGGTACTTTCACCTGGACGTTTCATATAGTGGCAAATTTCGTTTGATTGTTTACATTCTCTCAGGTTTTCTTAGACAGGTATTTACAGCGACAGTCTAAAGCATACATCCGCAGATTTATTTTTGCGGTCCTCCTTTCTTCCTCGTAGATATTAAATTCAAGTAACAAAGGAAACGCACAAGAGTAATTGCATGGCTATTCGTTACAAATCACTTATACTGTTACTTTTCCTTGTATTTTAATATTATTGTGTCTCCTTCAAAGTGGGTTTATATTAAAGCCAGGCGGCTTTATCCATTTTCTATGACCTTCTTGCAATTTATGCGTGAAGTATGCAGCTCTTCTGAACTTGTACAGCCTCTGAAATACCACAACATTTACACAATTGTTAGACGTCGCGGATGTGGAGCGTCTTTATGGGAATAAATGCTGTAACGTTATCGCCGCTCTCTGAATAAGCACAAGTATTAGAGAATCAAGTTACCTAATTAGGTTTCGTTATTAAACAGTCTGTACTTGAAACATGGCATTCCTTGAAAAGATACTCAGCTAACTTGCCTAAGCTAGGTAATAACTCGGAAAATAAGGTATGCGAGCGGGCTAGTTGGTATGAATCAATGACGTTTGACGGCAGGTGCTTGGACAAAACACAGCAAAGGACAGTACTTCTCTCCGTTTGTCGCCTCTTTCACCGTCCTTTGTCCAAGTTGGCGATGTCAAACGTCCGAAAATAGACTTGCCAATAAAATCAGTAAAGGGTAACAGCTACAAAATACAGGTAATGTAGGGTAGCGTTTTCCATGAATCCAACCGCAAAAAGAGCCATTCAATTTGCATCAAGGAAGTTAGTCTCTGTTAGATGAACCGGAGCAGAAACATATTCGGGTTACTTATAATGAAGTCGGTAAAGCGTAATATACCAACTCTCTAAGGGCGAATGACTTATGGCGATGGCGAACCCATGAAACTGGGAGCACGACCCTACATGTATTCTGCATAACGTATGACTCGCAGTCTCGGATCACACCTAATTTTGGTTCAATGAAGATGTCACCAATTGCGTTTTGGAGGAAAATAACTGCCAGGTGTATCTGTGAAAGGCACAGGAAACAGTCGACTTTGATTTCTTTTCAGAAAGCACAATTCCATCGGTTTTCGTGCCTACGGCTAAGTGCGTATTCCATATTCATGCTGGCAATCCAGATCCATCGGGTGGTGGTCTGGTGGCCAGACACATGTGCACAAACATATGCAGAAACACTCACACTCACACAGACACACAGATATATCTGTGTGTGTGCGCGCGCGTGTGCGTGTGCGTGCGTGCGTGTGTGTGTGTGTTTGTGGGTAGGTTTGTGCACATGTTTCTGGCAGAAAAACCACCAGACGGCTCTGGATTGATCGCATGAACACGGCACACACACACACACACACACACACGTGCGTGTTTGTACCTAGAATTAGGCTTTACGGTTTTCTTAAAATTAGGCGCTTGGAGCGACGTGAAGTTCACCAATGTACATAAGTCGTTTGGCCAGGGGGACACTAGGTGAAGTGATAACAATCGCTCTGAGCTGGCCATTCAACTAAAATTGTATAACCAACTTTTTAGTGACTGGTGCAAGCGGTCTGGTTTGTACGAAAAAGTTAGAGGCCGTTTTGATTCTTCACAGCTCCACTTCACAGAATTATTCTAGCATGCCGGTGTTTCGAGATATCCGGCTGCAAATTTTTATTTTCTTTCGCATGATTGCGCATGCAAGACGGTGTGGATCCGTGCAAAGCTCCTTCCTAATGTGAAGCGGCTCTTGCATGCTCCGTTTTGTCTTAAACGCTGCGGAGGCATACGAAAAGATAACTCTTTTACCTTTCAATATCGGATAGCGTAATCGAGGAGTGACTGCGTTATGCGAACTAAGTAGTACTCATTAACATGTTAACGGCGATGACGGAAGGTAGTTTTCGGCATGTTTTTGTACGACTGAAGATGGCACCAGCCCATTATCTTGTCAACGCGTTAGCTTCGCTACCATCTACTAGTCTGCCTCAGACATACTGGCGCTCTGGAAGAACAATCAAGGAAAGCCATGTTGGGATCCACTGGTGCTAGCATAGCTGCTTCCACCGGGAGGACACCTTCTACCGTAAAAAGAATAGACGTGCTTATTGCAGCGGCTGAGATGAATGGCAATGCCTCATTAGTGATGAGGCTGTACGCGGTTGGCCACCCAGACCTTGCACTTCCAACTAAGCCAACCTCCATGGTGGACTGAGCGCACTACACGCTCAGTCCATCATCAGAAACAGTGCAAGAAGATAATTGTCCACGAAGACTTCGAAATTGACGTTCTCGAGTACGTAACGTTGATGCCAGAAATCAGTATGCGACAAATTGCCGGTGATTGCGGGCGCAGCTTCGGAACAGTCGCAAATGGGCTAAAGAAGCATAGGGTCCATCCGTACCATCTTTGCCTTCACCCGGACCTAAATGAGGCACGCTTTGAAAGGTGGCTTGGCGTCTGTAATTGGGACTTGGTCAAAATTGATGAAGAAAAAGAGCTCCTACAGAGAGCGATTTGGACATATGAGGCTCTGTTTTGCCGAAATGGCATCGCGAATGTTCACAACCCCCATTAATGGTCGCAAAATATGCATACTGCCAGCAGCAACACCAGCATCAAGTTCACTGCAGTGTGAATGTGTGGTGTGGCATATTCGCCGGCAGGATTATTCGGCATTACTTTTCTTCAGAATCATCCACGGAAAGAACTAGACGCAAGAGATACTCAGCATTGTCGTTCACAACATTGTGTCCCATCTACCCCTGAATGACCTGCGCCAAGTGTAGTTCTAGCATGACGGACCGCCACCACAGTTCTCCACCTTTGTAAAGGGATGGTTAGACAGTAACCTTCCACGACAGCGGACTGCGCGCGCAGGAGCAATGTTTTCGCCGCCGAGATCCCTTAACCTTTCTCCGCTCGGCTTTCTTATTGTCAAAGGAATTATTCTAGCAATTATTCGCCATAGCATGAAATCTTTCTTCAACTGCGAGGCTTTTCTTTCGAGGAACCCGTATGGATTTCCTTTGTAGCAATTGCTGCGAACGGGTGGATGTCTGATTTTCCCTTAATTACTTATCTCCACATTGCGTGTTTCCGCAGAACAATTACGTCAAAGTCTTGTCTTGCCTTTGCTTCGAGTTGTTGTCAAATCCGACTTCGCTCTACCATCTGCTAGCCGCCTGGTTAGCTCAGATGGTAGAACGGCTTCCCCAGAAAGGCGGGGGTCTCGGGTTCGAGTCCCGGACCAGGATGAATTCTTCAACGGCGAGGCTTTCCTTCCGACTAACCCGTATGGGTTCTCTTTGTTGCACTTGCTACGAACGGGTGGATGTCTGATTTTCCCTTTATTAATTGCTTCTTCACCTTGCGTATTTCCGCAGAACTATTACGTCAAACTCTTGCCTGTGCTTCGAGTTGTCAAATTCGACTTCGCTCTACCATATGCTAGGCGCCTGGTTAGCTCAGATGGTATAACGGCTACCTCGGAATGGCGGTGGTCCCTAGTTCGAGTCCCGGACCAGGACGATTTTTTCTTCAACTGCGAGGCTTTTTTATCCAGGAACCCCTATGGGTCTCATTTGTAACAATTGCTACGAACGGGTGGATATCTGATTTTCAACTCATTAAGCAATTATATAGACACTCGTGGTCCATTTTCGCTCTAGCCGTAATGCTCCGTATCAAGTCCAGGGGCGATAAGACCACTCACGTGTGTCGCATGCTGCATGTGCGAGTGGAAAGACGCGAGGCAAACCGACTATCGTGACTCAATCTGGTGCGCGCGGATGGAAGGAAACGTAGAACCAACCCGCCGTTTTCCACCCCGCGAAAGGTGGTGCGGCGATAGCATGGAGACTCGCCTTGGTTGCTTAGTGGCTATGGTGTTGTACTACTAAGCACGAGGCCGTGGGATAGATGTGAACGAAGGGCGAAAACACCCGTGTGCTTAGATTTAGGTGCACGTTAAAGAACCCCAAGTGGTACAAACTTCTGGAGTCCTCCGCTACAGCGTGCCTCATCATCAGAAAGTTGTTTTGGCACGTAAAAACCCATAATTTAATTATAATTGGCTGCGTTGTGCTTACGCAGCAACTCTGCATTTAGCGACAGGGCGCAGAGGGAACTGACAATCGCGGCTGAATCTAGCGCGCCTTACCTGGAGGAAAGTGGGGTTGGAGTGCTGGAGCGATGGGAGGCGGCTTGGACTCTAGCAACACGTGCGCACTTTGCACTCCCGCGCGCGTTCGCGCACACGGCGTCTCGAAAGGGATTTGCAGACGGCTCATACTTTTATGCGCGCTGTGTTCTCGCTGCTTTCCCGTTGAAGCAATAGACCGCCCGAAGGTCACTTCGCTCGCTGCTGCTGCCGCACTTGCTCCCGCCAGCGTTTTGACAGCGAGAGCCCGCGCACATCGAGATTGTGATGCGTTGATGTTTCCTTGTGCTACGGTGACACGATGCTTGTTAACTCGGTTAGTAGGCAAATGTTTCCAAGTTTATACGGCCGATAAATATGCTACGTTTACTTCGTATTTCTTTAGAGCTACGTTAAAGATCTAGTTCATGCAACAGAGCCCACTGACGTTAATGACATGAAGAACAGGATAATAGCTGCCTGTGTGGGCATCGGTCCAGAAGTACTGCGCAGAGCTATCGCGTCAACGCGAGAGTGGTTTATGCATTGCGCTTTTATGGAATGTAGGCATTTTGAACATTTTTAAAGCATATACAACTTGATGGGTGTCGTTTTTCTATGACCAGTGACATTTGTGCATTTGCACACCTGTTTTAATATAGAGGAAAGAAACTTTTTTCATCACGGCTAAAGCTATCTGTTTTTGTTGCTGTTTTAAAAAAGCTAGAATATCTAGAAATTAAGTTCACTTGAATCACCCAGACCAGGAAAATTCCCGCTCGTCTGGTCACCACTACGCATGTTCATTGCGCTCCAGCTTTTCCGCTGTGTTCCTTATGTCGACATGGCAGCTGCTGCCATCGTTCCAGGCTGCGTGGTTGCACGTTTTGCCAGTGGTTCCATATTCTTCAATTTTTTTTTTATTTTGCCAGCTGAGAGCGCAAGGGAAACAGTTATCATCTTTCGATGTGGCTCCGCCCCCTTTTCAGACCAACGCCGCACAGAAGAGCCGCGTCACATTGAGGAGGAGCTTTACGCCGATGCTGACTGTCCTGAATGCGTAATCATGGGAGCAGAAATTAAAATTTGCAGTCGGATATCTTAAAACGCGAGCATGCTATAAGAATTCTACGAAGTGGAACTGTGTAGTATTACGACTACCTCCAACTTTTCTATATAAGCATGCCCGCCTACTGCAGTCACTAAAAAGTTCATTATTCATTTTTATTGAAGCGGCCAGTAGACAGCGATATTTATCATCTCACTTTGTGTCCCTCTTGCGGCATAACTTATTTGCACAGGTGAACACCTACTCCCAACGCCTAATTTTAAGAAAACTGCAAAACTTATTATTGATTAACCTGTATAGGCACACACGCAGACGCTAATATACCTGAGCCTTAGGTTGACTTAAATTGCTCTAGCTGCATTTGCATGCAATCATTACGCGTCGAAATCTGTGCTATTATGCCTACCAGACATAATGGACAAGAAGACCAGTGCACCATGTGTTCGGTTTGCTGATAGGTAAGATGGACAAAGACATTAGACAAGGAGAAGTGCATTTTGACTTACTGTAGTCACGTCTGCAGTTCCTCAGGCATTCTTCGCATGTAGGATAACTGTTTCGCATCTTTGCCCCAGGACAGACTCCTAGTAATTCCGCTCTGCAAGTTTTGGTTTTGGGATCATAATACCAAGTTTTGTTCTGTGCTGCGCAATTTCCGCCTTTTGGTTTCTTTGAGCATCCTCCTTTGCCTCGCCGTACAAAGCCTAGAAGTAGATAATGATACAATAGATAAGAACCAGGTACTTTGGCTAGACAGTGTTCTTGAAACAAACTGCCTCGAAAAAAAAAAAATTAAATTATGGGGTTTTACGTGCCAAAACCACTTTCTGATTATGAGGCACGCCGTAGTGGAGGACTCCGGAAATTTCGACCACCTGGGGTTCTTTAACGTGCACCTAAATCTAAGAAAACGGGTGTTTTCACATTTCGCCCCCATCGAAATGCGGCCGCCGTGGCCGGGATTCGATCCCGCGACCTTGTGCTCAGCAGCCTAACACCATAGCCACTGAGCAACCACGGTGGGTAAACTGCCTCGAAGGTAACGTAGATAAATAAAGTATGGGATTCATTGCAGGTTTCTTTGATGAGCTTGCATGCAAGTATATTTTGATATTTATATGTGCAATGAAGCTTTCTCACGCTGTTTAGACAACCTAGAAATAAAATACTTCCTTGAACAAGCTAATCTGAACCTTATTTTGACCATGAATGTAGTGCACTTAAAAAAATACGGAGAAAAGTCTTGCCCATTGAAGCCGAATGATATCTTATTGTGTGCTATTTAACGGGTCTTTTGATGAACTTTGAGCGAAATTAAAAAAAAAAAATGGAGGAGTGGTAAACCTAAGGCTTCTGAGAGCAGCGACATGTTAATCCAAGTTGTCTTGCGTTAGCATACTATATCGAAGTTCGGTGAGTTGACTGCATATAGTTACGTTTAAATATGTGGCGTTATGGATATGTATATTAGGGCACATATGTCGTACGTGGCAAAATGCAGCGCACTCTCAGAAAAACTGAAGGAAGTCTATTATATTACGGCAATTGTTACAGAGTTTTTTTAAGGGCTTTGAACGGGCTTTTTTTGGAGCGGAGGGAGGCGCGGAGGTGGGGGGGAGGGGCCACGCCTTCCTCCGCTCCAAAAAAAAAAAAAAAAGTGACGGTGTCTTGCGCGTCTGAATAGCAGCTCTCTCAAGTGTGTTTTCCGAAGAATCTAAGCCCGCAAGTGCGTCCTAATACACGCTGAAGAGTGTGTTTGCAACCACGTTGATTGCCTTACTATCTCTTCATATGGCACCATGGCAGATTTCGATCGTTACACAGAAAGTGCTGATGAAGGTTGGATACTGTGGCCTATCACAATTCCTACCTCGATGGTGGTTCTCATCGAGCTTTCCCGCGTACTTCTATTGCACGAATGCAGCTGAAGTTACTTTATCACCTGACATAGTGGCACAAGTCCTGCATAGGCCTGTCCGATTGAGCGAGAGTGAATGGACCCTTCTTACTCGTTTAGCCACTTTACCAGGATTAGTGTTGTCTGCGTAGTCTTGAAATGGTATTGCGACGTTTAGCGAAGCAGGCTTAACGTTTAAAAATACCAAGGCAGGTCGCTATGTAAGTACAACTATCTCTTCATATGGCACCATGGCAGATTTCGATCGTTACACAGAAAGTGCTGATGAAGGTTGGATACTGTGGCCTATCACAATTCCTACCTCGATGGTGGTTCTCATCGAGCTTTCCCGCGTACTTCTATTGCACGAATGCAGCTGAAGTTACTTTATCACCTGACATAGTGGCACAAGTCCTGCATAGGTCTGTCCGATTGAGCGAGAGTGAATGGACCCTTCTTACTCGTTTACCCACTTTACCAGGATTAGTGTTGTCTGCGTAGTCTTGAAATGGGATTGCGACGTTTAGCGAAGCAGGCTTAACGTTTAAAAATACCAAGGCAGGTCGCTATGTAAGTACAACGTAAGGATGGTGCCAAATGTCATCGCTACAACAAAAATTGACGAAACAAGCCGCGTAGTGACAAATTGTTCCGTTCCATTGCAAAAAAAAAAAAAATCTGCATCTTTTGAGCCCTGCTTTCGCAGAAAACACGCACTCGACTTTACTTCGAATTGGCGTTGCTTCAGGCAGCATAGGCGAGTATTTACGCTTTCCACGCTGGCTGATCAATGCTGGGATGTGTCGAATCAGTTTTATAAATATTTTTTGGTATCCCTATAACATCCGAGCCCATGATCAAGCACATGCTTGTCGCACGATTTAAGAATATCTTGTAGGAGGTGCCATCTTCTGCTGCAGTACCTACAACCATGTTCTTGTAGGTGTCATGGTAGTATATGATTGTTCCTGAATCTGTTGTTCCAAAATCATTCTAGAGGATACACTTGATATCGGATCACGAAAGGTTGCACACGCTGCACACGGCATGACATTTCACAGCTGCGAATTGTGCTCGGTGAATTTTGCATAGCTTACCTTCTACCAAAATTAAGGTGACGAGGAAGAAGGCCAGAAGAACGCAGAAACGACGCTCCATGTGTAGGTTTTCGTGCTCAAACGTGCTTAAACTATAGCAATTGCTTTTCGCCTATCAACTTCGTTTTCTGCAAGATTCATTCCTCTCTGCAGCGTTGCCTTATATTATGCGCTAAATATAAAGAACAATTGATATTCATGAAGCTTGCTTTGTGAAAATACTACATCTTGTCGTAGTCACGATGAATGCGATAATGGTAACGGCCGCCCTCCAACAGTACTTTGCTTTTCTGATTGTCTGCACTTCTGACGCTGAGGTAGACTGTTAGTTTTGCGAAAACACGCAGTAAGGCGGAGACAGAAAAGGCAAGAACCTCAAGGTCAAAATGTGAGAATCAGTTTCTCGAGTCCACAGTAACAATTGAGTTTATCCACAAAATAAAAATACAATGCTTAGGATATAAGTAAAAGAGAGGGAGACAGAGAATACAAAAAAACTGAAGTTCAAAATTACACAATCCACTCCTAATATTTGTGGTAGCAAAGAAGTCTTCTCATAAAATAAAAAAGTGCTTAAGATGTTTGCTGTGCGTCCCATATCAATAGAAGAAACTTCACAAATAGGTGACCTGCCCTTTGAAACTGATAAGTGACAAAACCGGTAGTCTCCACCTACATGGATAAATATAGGCGACCTACACCGACAGTTCCTTCTATTGGAAATAGGCGAAACTACCCCTTCACCCACGTTCGCTGGAAAAACAGTTAGAGACATACAGGTACAGGCCGGGATGTGATACACAAGCACCCAGCTTTCCAAATGTTGGCTTCGTCGCCTACATCGACGAGTTGACGGTGTTCAACTGGAGCTCTTTCTTCGCTATGATGACAACCGCTGTTGAAACGCTGCGCCCGTTGAATCAAGAGAGCTCGCACGAATGTTACGAAACAGACATATTTGCCTGCTACTGCCCCAAATAGAAACAGCCCCCCCCCCCCCCCCCCCCACATAGGACGCGCAGTATACTAACATTTATAATCGCATCAAAACATTTTTCTTTACTACTAGGTTGGTCGAAACTGCATGATATATCAAGACCATCTTCCCTGATTTTATATTCAAAACTGCGACACGGTAGTGCCTTTTCTGTGGCGGCTCTAGATGGCGCAGCGTGTCCAGAGAGAAGTGCAAGAAAGCATCCTGGTGGCATACACGCCTAATGCAAGACACCGTTTGGGACGTTGAAATACGGTGCACCAATACAGTTTACCTCAAGGCGAATCGCCTTAGCGTCTACGTTTATCCTCCCCCCCCCCCCCTCCCATAATGGGTTCTGCATGATTTCATTCTCTTGACGCCTAACTCAATAAAAGAAGATCGACGAACCTGCTTTCCACAGTGAATGCTTCCAAGAAATTATGCCTAAGTATAGGTGGATTATTGCCCTAACAAAGGTCCGTAACCAAACTGCCACGTACAGCCGCAACAGTGTATATCTGAACAATGTTGATATCAAATCTTACCCTTTATTTTTCCAGTTTTCCGGACTCGTCTTCATTGAGCAATAATTATGGTGAATTCAATGTTCAATATTTTCCGAATACCTGCGATTTTCTGGAATGAATATAGTAGCAATAATAATCTCAATAGCTCACTATCGGTACCAATGAAGCAGCAGATACTGCGCATCGCAGCAGAACACGGTAAAAAACTTCATAATAAGGCATCGATCTTCTTAGATATTTCCAAGAAAGCTATCTCCTCTTTTCTTTACGTGTGCAAGCTTGCAGCGACTGCAGTTGTGTTCCTAGTCACAAAAAAAAAATTAATGTACGTCGTGAGCAGGGCTCATTGTTAGACAAGTAAAGTACTTTAGCTAGCGCGCAGGCGAGCGTCCTAGAGAAGTTAACTTGCTCTTCAAGGCAGAGGATAACGCACTTTGTTTCTTAGTACTTTTCGCTTTATTGAATAGCCTTCACTACTGTAATCATTGCGTATTGGTGGCAGAGAAGACAGAAACTTCCAAACGTACAAGACCTTCGCCGCTAACACCCTTGTTCGTTGCCTCGCCCACCCGTGTTGCCCCACCCCTCCCCTTTAGACAAACCCTATTACTTATATACGTGTACAGGGCCGAGGAAGGCATATGTCACCTTGAAAAAGACAAATCCACGTGCGAAAACTTTGGCACCGGATTTCACATTGTTATCGTTTTTCTCAAACGCTACATAAGCTACGCAATGCATCCATGTAGTATTTCGATAGCGATATTAAAATGCTATTTTTCTGTACAGGTACATATCCCTTATTGCGAAGAAATTCGCTAAGTAGACAAACTATTCGTTTAAAGCCCAAACTTTTGCTACCCTAATGAGCGCCGTTCTGGTGTCGCGAATAAGCTGTTCATTTTTACACATATACGCAAATTTGAGTAGCCGCTGAGAAACCACGAAATAAGATGCAAGTACGCACCTTTCCTTAGATTTTTTCTAGTATTCACGTCCCAATATGAAACTATTTTAGGCAGCAGTATTAGGTGTACACGCTGCTTCGTCACAGAATTGTTGGTGCAGCATCCTTTGTAGCAGTCCTAGTCCTAATATCTTGTCACTCTGGACCTCTCATCCATATAATGACGTTCAAAACGATATACTGGAGGTCAAATGCCATGATGGCAGCACTCGGAGAAGCATTCACTGATCACTATTTCTACGCGTCTTTTCTATATGTGCTTTCAAAAGCTGCTCATTTTTCTATATCCACAAGATTCAATTCCTTCGACAGGCGAGCTCAGTTTTGTTCAAACCTTACCTCGAATCAGCGCCACAATATATATTAGTTGATAAGAAATAATTACATACGGCTAACTCTCCTGCAGGACGAAAAAAATAATCGACCAACGGCTTTCTGACTTGCTCAAAATAGCACACCTATCCAGAAAAATTTTAATAAATTACATGCATTTCCTGCTTGCCACCTGCAGCGGTGCGCTTTGAACGTTAGTGTCTGTCCACGTTGCAAGTAGCTGGTCATGCAGCTTGCGACATAAGGCAAGCATCTGTCTGTGCAAGACAACGGCAACTCAACATCACGTGGTGATTCCATGAACGCAATGGCGGTGAAAATAGATTGACTACGTTGGCGCAATGCTAACATCACAGCCACAATACTCGCTGTACGACAGTGACGACGACGATGATAGTGCGATGGCTGACTTAAAGTAATCCTACAAACAAATGTTAGAACTGATTTAGCAGCAACTTACAGGAACTTTTGCTGGCACAGCTAGCAAGATGTAAGCTGTTTGCAGGAGAAGGCCCCCGAATACGGTACCGCGTGCGCAACGTCTAAGTGCTAGACATGATAACTAAGAATTTCTACACCCTGTGTAACAAAAATCGCATAAAGTCTCAAAGCCTTTGTTTGACCACAGCAAGTGATACAAGGAAATAGTGGCCTTGATCGACTCCGATTGAACTGTCCATCTTCCAGGAACGTGTTGCACTTCTTCATTATATCTCCTTTAAACATTTAGGCTTCATTGAAGATTGGTCACGTAGTGTTTCGTATAATACCCGCGTCCTGTATTTCTTTACCTTGCCCGTTAAAAGTTGCATTGGTTGCGTTGTTATTAACGATAACAGTGTGAACAATAAAAAAAACATAGAGCGCGTCTTCATGGACATGTTGTTGTTGCGGTGTAGGAATGGCTTCAGACGCCACATGTTTACTATGAGAATGAGTGCCTGCTGTGACATTTGTTATACTATATTGAGAAACTTGAATATATTGTGATCACTTGTCTATAAGCTTCTTCAGAACAGTTCCCACTGGCTAAAGCTAAAGTCAGTTCTCTGTGGTTCAACAAGCGTGCAGTTTAGCAGTCGCGAAATGCTTTGCTTTTTAATCAACTAGTATTAACTTGCCGCATTGTTTTTGAGTAATTTCCGCCTTGGCGTATAAGGTCAATAACTGTTACAGTTTCACTATATGTTACAGTTTTTGCCGTCATACTCGCCACCTTGGTCGTCCGGATTGAGAAGCGTATGTGCGATGCGCATGCAGTGTATAAGCCATCGGGCTCGCTTGTCCCCTCGCGATGTATGGAAAGTGACGTAATAGTTGCGAGGGAGAAATCATGCATGCGATGGCGAATATCAGGACGCACGGCTTTATGCATGCCGTCCAGCGGCCTGTAGCAAAATGCGGGTTCAGCCTGGCCCAGGCAATTGCAACGCCTGATCGCCTGTCACAGTGTACAGCGTCTTTAGGCGTAAACCAATCAATAAAAATTAAATATATTCGCGAATTTTAACTTGCCAAAACCACAATCCCATTGCGAGGCATCCTGTAGAGGGGCCACTGGATTAATTCTGACCACCAGCGGATATGTAACTTGCACTCAATCTACGGAACGAGGGTGTTTTACCAGTCTCTTACATGATGTCATATATATCGCTCACTTACCACCACAGGCAGGGCCAGAAAATACCACCATGCATGACTGGATTTGGGCGGCGTCTCAGCGCTAATAAGACTAGAGAAGTGTTCTGAACCCAAAGAATAGGAGACACAAGGAACCGACCGAAAAAGTCGCTTAGTTACAACTGGAGTCTGCATACTATTGCTCTTTCAAAATTAATCCCCTTCAGGCACCTCAGCGTTCGTAACAACTTTATCAGTCTGCTTTTCATTCAATTTCTAGAGAATGAACTGTGCATGTGTACCTCGATAAATGTTCTGCTATTCCATTCGTACATCAAGGCCGCACCAGTATTATAGTTAAATATAAAACGTTTAGCTTGTTCTTCATTTTTTTTTAATTTTAGGATCACATGATCTCATTATATTTAGCTAAGTGTTCACCTTTTTTTTTTTTATTTGGCGGACTTCTATGCTTCTTGAAATATATCTTTACGCTTTTCAAAAGTGTACTGGTACTTGCACTCTTGTATGCGGCATAAATGTGTAAAAAGTCATTCAATTGGTGTTCCTGCAGTTGCCTGCTATATAGCTTTCGGGCTGAAACGTCTGTGTCTAGCTGCAATGATTTCACATATGTTTCCGAGCTCGTTTCCACCGGTTGCATGATGTGTTATGAAAGGGTTTCATTCATTTGAATTCAGGGTACACAAACATACAAAACACACGTTCACACAGGAAGAGTTCACCTTTTTCTGTTAAAGTTTTATATATCTCCACTTCTTTTCTGCGTCTTGGCGTGAGTGTCCACATCTCTGAAATTTTTGGGCGCGCATTTGCAGTGTAATTTACGGAATTATTTACGGTAGCAATGCATCCACAGGAGTAAAAATAGTTTCTACAATTACTGTTTATTCAATTGCAGAAAAGTATGTGGTAAGTAAGTAAGAAGAAAGGAAGTGGGAAAATTATCAACGTGGGATGGCGTCGGTTATCCTGCGTGAACAGCAAAACTCATGTTGTTTCCCAGTGTATAACTATGTTTCGGGCGCGGAAGAAACACACCTAAGACGAAAGGGAGAAGCGATCATCCACTGGTTTTCTTCTGTTGAATTCCGCTCTTCGACTCCACGGGGCACGTCTGCTTGATCTTGGTACCTTCTGCACAGTACAAGCAAAAGCAAACGAATGTATGGTCAAAGCAATAAACACGCGAAAAAAAATGCTAAACCTTGGTTGATGTGGAGGCTACATCTTTCGAAAGGATTACCTGTCTGGGTCAGTAATTATTTAGAAATTTAAAAGCAACTCTAAGAAGAAGGGGTTGTATTAAACCTGACATTCCGAAGCCAACTCGGCCCGTTCCTCTAGATCTGCACAGCGCGACAGCCAGCAAAGGCCGGCGGTCTCTGTCGTGCCTTTCCATGCTTTGTCTGGTCTAGCACTTTGTACATCATGGATTACCAACTAACCCGGTCTCACGCCTTCATTCCGAGGGGCTGACGTTGGATGGTGGCCGAGTGCAACTTTTAAAATTATTTCATAAATGTGACAGGGGGGACAGACAATTTCATTGGGGTAGTTTCAGTGATTTGACTGGCCAGACATTGACCCATTCCCACTAAAAAAAGTCGCAGTTTTTCCCCCAGGTCGGAGCATCGATGGCGCTAGCGTATTAGTGGATAGCTAGCTATACGAAGTAAAGATAGTAGTTTTATCGCCCGCATACTAACTAAATTAACAAGCATGGCGTAACGCGCGCACTACCAAACATGAACACGTCTCACTCGATTAGCGCTGAATTTCGCTGTCAGAACGCTGCGCTGAGGAAACACGGGAGCAGCAGCGAGCGAATTCACCTTCGTGCAGCTGCTCGCATCAACGCGAACTAAATCGCGAGAACTCAGCGCAGCGCGGCCTCTGTACCCATCGCAGATGGCTTTCAAGATACAGCAGCCTGGCAGGGTGCACATGGCTACCCGGGCCGCCAAGAGTAGAACGCGCCCCCCACTTTCAGCCTCCCCACCAAATCATTCCGCATGACGGAAGGTGGCGCTCTTCACCACTTTCGTCCGTTACGTGGGCGAGATAGAGCCGCGATGGCCGGCTCACTCTCGCGCGATTTCACTTGCACACAGAGCACACGGCGCGTGGGGGCGATTTTATTGTCGTGGTACTTTATACGGAATGTCACCGTGACGTCGACGCCTGCGACTAAAATGCGCCAGTAGTAAACATATAACAGTTGTCGCAATAAAAATAAAACTTGAATTTCGCTTCGGTTCTGGCAAAGTGAGTTCTTCAGCATTTTCCCAAGAGAGTAATCAGTAATCAGTACTCATTTCAGTAATCATCGCCAACCGGAATTGCTTCAGTTTTGCTCCGACTCTGGCACCAAGTCCCTGAAGAAAACTAGCAAAATAACACGCTGCCGGGCTCCTAATAATCATTCATTCATAACTCAAGGGTTCCGATAGAACATTACATAAACATTCACTATTAAAGGAGCCGGGCAAAACATACTTCTAAAATATGTTGCCATCGCGTCTATGCGCTATTGGCAGTAGATAATGCAGTGGAACCATGGAATATGCTACTAGTAACCGAGCGCAAGAAAAAAAGGAAAATGACATCTAATGATTTCTCAGTGCTGATTTTAGTATTCTTTTTTTCAGATAACTGTAGAGCCAATTTCTCTGACAAAAAGAGCCCTATTCTCGTGGCCTCCTATGGAACTCGTAGAGATGTGTCCCATGTTGTCCGTATATCATTGGCGTCATCTTTTTACAGGGCCACATATCAACATGTAAAGTCATCAGACCTGACATAGTGTCGTATATCACGTATCATAACGTTTCAGTTCACAGAAAACTACATGTATTCAGCGCTTTACTGTACTAGCGTCACATATGACGTAGGTAACTCGTCGATACCTTACAAACTCACTATCTTCTTGGCGCCTCCGCAACGCTGGCGCGGCTGTATGTAAACTACAAGGCATGCACGCCTGACTTGCTGCGGGGAATTCCAGTTGCGTGAGTAAGCGTCGTTTGGTTTAAACGAGGACTGTACCTGTCTTGGTACACGTAGTGGATCGCATGCAGTAAGCGTTACCCAAAATGATGCTATATAAGTTTTTCCGCGGGTTTTATGTATTTTATGCTCTAGCGTGACTAATAAGCTTCCAGATGTGGATGTATGTGTTCGTCTTTATGTGTTCGGCCCGTGTTCAGTGAAATCTCTAGCATTTACTTTGAAAATACCTATTGCGTGGGCGCTTGAATGTCTGAGCACACGCCGGCTCCTGGTATAGCTCATGCCTGGTCAGTACAGTTCCCATAGTTTAGGAACTCTATCTACCTAAGGGATATACGATGTGATGAACTGCCTTCTGTGTGATCTGTTCTAATTCTACCTGAATCTTTTATTGTCTTGCTTAGTAACTAATGTTCACAAATATTCCTTAGCTGCCTAGATTGGAAAACACAAGGATTATACTGTCAGTTCGGTCTATCAGTTCTTCTGATCAAAATATCTGCGAAATAAGTCAATTTGTGGAGACATCTTGTGATCCGGTAGACTATTCCGAAGATCTTTTCCCCTATTCCTTTTCATTGCATTGAAGAAGTCAGAAAGACAGAACGAGCAATCCCCGGAATCATTCTTAAGGCGTCTAAATCATAATAAAAATGACTTGTAATGATTGAGGTTTTCATTGGCAAGATTTTGCTTTCTCATGCTTGCGCAGCTTTATTTCAGTTTCACGTTGAAGTCTTTTTTGCCTACAGCAAAAAGTGATACCCATTAGAGACGTTATATTGCAAATATTTTGCAAATGCCAGCCTCATTTTCAAGCTTGTGATCGCTGAAGCTGGCTTTGATTTAGCTCAGGGGCACATTGCATGCGGCAATAACAGCGATTCTTGTTTTTAACTGAAGCACACCATTTCCAAAGATATGTAATTTTTCTTAAACCCTTTATTCGCGTAAATCAAAGTACACAATATTCTTACACTCTTTCAAATGTCATGTATACTGGTACATTATTCTGTCCATTTTGTGTCTAAGATGATGATTGATGTCTAACTTGAATATATTGCTGGGCTAAAGCAAGCACATATTCCTTTAGTTTCGCATTTACTGGCATAATTATGGGGACCATTTTTACATTACAGCACTCTTGTCGCCTGTTTACATGCCTTAAGTAAAACTCAAGAACTTTAGAAGGCATTACATGCCTTCTAAACATATTTCGCAGTGTATGAAAAAATTATGATCCATCTTACAAATCCGCATAGTTGGGCAGGCTGCAACCATTTGGAACATCGTTTTGGTTTCTACCCTTATATTGTAGCTCAAGCATGATCTACCTAAATCGAATCATGCTACAAAGCTCAATGTGGGTGGCTTTAAATGCACCTATGCCTTTCAAAGCAAAATGTTTTGGAATGTTCAGAAGCACACAATAGTATTCCGTTTATAATTACCGCCACAGATGTAGCTACCTATAACTGGATAGTGAAAGAGCCACTATTAAGTAAAAAATTGAGATTCACAATAAATTAAGCACCTCAAATTTATTGTAATTGGGCAGCCTACCGGTCTGGAAGCTCCGCTTAAATCAACATTTGACGCTTCAGGACTATGTGCATATTCCACCCTTACTGCATTGTGGAATCTCCGGCAGCCGTTCCAGCTGCCCGACCGACGCTCTCATTTCATTTCCTTTCCATTCCGGTTGCTTAAAACTGACAAATAATTACAAGTCCTCAGTTCCCGCTCCGCAACACTGGTTGCTACCAAATTAGACACACGGGCGCTTAAACACCGCGAGGGCGTCTTGTGGGAGGACGTTAATATTACCGCCTACAACGTTTATTCCGTGCGAACGCAATGAAGTTTTTGAAGATATCCAAATGAGTGCCCGTATTTCGCAGATAGAGTTGCTCAGCTTTGCCTCTGCGTCACCATACAAGTATACATAAAATTAAATATTTGATGCAACGGTAGCGTGTAAGCGACTCTTCACTATACATAATTCAAGCGCGGAAAATGCCAAAAGAAAGCACGGATGTGAGGAGATAGCGCAATTGGACTTGTGACTACTTTGAATGTTCTCTTTTATATAGACGTGCATTAACATTGCGTTGCGGTAAAGGCCCTTGAGTTAGATGCCAAAAAAAAAATAAAGAGCCATATTTGGCCCCTATTAAATGGTCCGATTAAAGTGTCATCGGCGAGCTTCCCATTGCATTTTGGTGACATAATAAACAATGGTATGAATATGTTTTGACATACAGGGTGTCGCAGCAAAATTTAGCCATAATATAAAAATATGCCGATGCACTCCAAGACGACGCGACGAAATGCATGACTATTGTAGGGAGTAAGTGCCACTATTTTTTGTATTGTGCTTAACTGCATAATTAGTTGAGATTATAGTTAACCAACTTCGGAAGCAACAAATTTAGTTAAAAAATTCCGGTTAGCAAGTCGTAGAGCGGTTTGCAAAACGTCCAATTAAAGAAGTTCCAGCTTTCTATCTACTAAGTATTAGTGTTGTTCCGCGTGCTGCAGATGCCCACGAATTACAAAAAAAAAGAATGGCACGTGACATGCCCACTTGCATGCCGTGATTGCAGCGCTCCCAAACGTTCTGCGTACAAAGGAATACATATCACTTAGCCGGGTGTTCTGCCACTGCATCTGCTTATCGTTTTCATTATCCACCGTGTGGAAAGCACATCGCTGGCGTAAACCGCAATGTCAAGGCCTGCGTCTCTGACCTGTCGCCTTATAAGCGGCAACACACCGTGCTTCATGCAATGTTCGTTTGTGCGCGGAACGCTTGGGAGCACTGCAATGAGGTTACACAAGCGGGCATGTCACGTGGCATGTTTTTTTATTTCGCGGACATCTTCAGTGATCGTAAGAACACTAATACCTAATCGATAGAAAGTTACAAACTGCTTAATGGGACGTTTTGCAAACCGTTCTGTAACTACCTAATTGGAATTTCTTGCTTAAATTTGTTGCTTCAGGAGTTGGTTAATTAATCTTGAATTACTTAGCAATCAAGCAGAATAGAAAAAACCGTGTAACTTACTCCATACAATAGTTAGCAACGTGCATTTAGTCGCGTCGTCTTATAGTGCATCGACATATTTTTAAACTCTCGCTAAAATTAACTGGGACACCCTGTATAAGCTCTCTTGCAATGTTTCACTTGAAGGAGCAGTTTAGAAGGGTAGGAGAAACGGATTATATTTTTTTAGTCAATCTATTTCAACATTTCCTTTGTGTGACCTAATGCGACAGTTTGCGTAAATGCGAGAAGAGACTTGACGGTTTCCAAGACAATCGAATTCACTTACTTGTGGTGTTGCCGCATCTATTCAGACATTCCTGGCATGTTGGATAGTTATTGAATTTTCTGGGACAGCCTTCCTTTACTAACAGACAGCTTTTCTGTTCTTGATCAAAACGCCACCAAGGAGTTCTTGTACAATTCCCTAGTTTTGGCTTCATCGAACATCCTCCTTGGCCTTTTCCTAGAAGAGGACGCGAGCAGCCAGTTGCATTTTTACTGTACACTCCCTTCATCCTTGAATTAGAAAGGAACAGCGCCAACGAAGACGGTCACAAGTGGGGAGAACGACACAGGACAAGCGCCGATCACAAGCCCCACTTGTGATCGTCTTCGTTGGTGCTCTTCCTTTCTAATTCAAGTATGCACCATCTAGCCCAATTGAATGTTGTCCTGAACTCCCTTCATCCCTTCATGCCAAGTGTCACTTTTTTGGTGCAATGAGTATTTTTAAAGCAAGTCAGTGAAAGTAACGTTATTGTGCGAACAAACAACAGTTTATCATGAGCCTTATTAAGACGCTTTCAAGTAGCTGTCGGCACTGCTTCAGTGCTGTGGTACAAACTGGGGAAAGTTTCCTTAGGCAACTACAATACACGGAATACTAGCGTCCATATATATTGAAAGGTTTTCTTTCTGATATCAGAAATAAATTATTCAAACATTGATGCGCTAAATCATTGCTACAATTTCGCATATTACAGCTACGAACGTATTTACGTATATTTCGATATTGCGAAGACAGTCCTCAGAGGTGTTTTTGCCATAGGGAAGTCCCGTGAATATATTGAGAAAAATAGGGACAAGGCGGAACACCTAAACGCTCTGATTAAACGTTTTTCGTTGTTCTGAGAGAAAGTGTTGCTTACACTGATATTTCCTAGTGCAGTGGGAGCGATTGGATGCTACATTGTTAGGTGGAAAATAATGGAATGCCACATAATAACAACTTGATGTGCACCACGAAGCATAATATCCGATGCGTAGAAATATCTGGTACGTCTTAGCGGAGAATGAAACGGACTTGCGCCAGTATGACGCAATCAAAAGAATGTAATTCGCTGTTCTGTAATACATGTCTGTAAAGGTAGTCATAGAAGGACAGGTATAATGATGTTCCAGCCTACTACTACAAGAAGACACCTGCCTTCCGGAATGTCCCTTATTGCATAAGGAAATCCGAAGTGCAAGTCCAGCTTTGGTCTGTCGTTTTCTAATTAGGCATACACTGACTGGTACAGCTCTCCGCATTGCTTCTTGCTAAAAGGCTAAGTTTATACCTTTAGGGTACTATAATCTATGACTATAAAATTTGCTTGGACGACGACTACTATTACTTGAAAAATTAGGTGGAGAAATCTATGTGTTGAAAATTATACGTTGTCGAACCAAATACCTCACCTAACCCCTACGAGCGGTTAAATACATTGCTTGTGTGCTAAAAAGCCCTGGTAGGAAGGCTTCGGCTGGTCTGCTGGTGCCTAGTGAAAGTTCTGCAGGCTCTACGGAGTTAGTTTTTCCTTCTCTTATATCAGGTGAACACTCTAAATGGTAGTTTTGAGCCTTCAATCTCTCTAGGCTTAGACTACCGGCTTATCCTTCTGAGAACCTTTCCCTATTCACAACATAATTTAGAAGAGAACTTTCGCATTGAGAACATCTTTCAGCTTCTCGACGTCTATAAGAAGCTTTCCCACAACAAGAGGAAGCAGTCAGCTTGCAGCCTGGAGTAGTTCTATGCTGGTCGCGGTACTTAATTGGCAAGCAGGAGATGTCATGCACCCACAGTTATCTAGCCATCTGCTAGATTACCCATAGTCAGGCTTCCTTTGCTTTTCGGCTCATTGTCTGTATTTATTGTACATATCCCCGATTTTAACAAGTGAGTAGGTTTTCGTAAAACACAAACGGCATATACTTTTCAATCAACGCTGCGGTAAGTCGTGCACAACAATATTTAATTTTCTTTTCGACTTTTCGATGTCTACTCATTTTTAAGTTGAAGCAATACAATCTGTTGAACAATCCTATGTTTGCTGCATGTGTCTTATGTAACGCCGCGAAATGAACCCGTGACGTCGACCTCGTAAATATAAAGCCGTAGCCAATAAGCTAACACGGCGGTCAAGAATTTAAAGAACATGTAGCCCCTACGAGGAATTACAGGCTGAATAATAATTTTTTTTCTATGTTCAAACAAAAGAAAGTGCGCGAACCTTTATTCTAAGAACGAAACAGAAAAACACAAGAATTTCTGAGTAAGTCTGGATAGTACCTATTGAGATAAACTAACGGCTTTGAAGTATCTCGGCGTCACTTTTGTCTGAAGAAAACCAGTAACAGCGCTGAACAACGGGACGTGGTTAAGACTGACAAAGCGCTTCGTCAGTAGCAATCACGTCCCGTTGTTCACTGCTGTTTCTGGTTTTGTTCAGACATGTACCAAGTAGCCCAGTTTAGCGCATTATTGCAGTCAATTTTTTATCTAAGTTGAATTGGGCGCGCACATTAACAGTAAGTGCAATAAAGGGCACGTGAATTCTTTTCTGTGTATATTTTGGGCTCACTCAGTAGGGATTTCGTTCACACACACCTAGTCTATTCTATTCAATCCTGGGGAGCCACACATTCTCGCTACCAAAAACCACTTATCCAAATACAAAACGCCCAATAGGCGTCATAACATACTCTAAGGGTACAGATGAGAGTAAATCTGCCTGCTTGTGGAATGTTTAGCGAAAACGATTACTCGAACTTACCTGGGGCCTAATGAGGACTTTATTCCGAATAATCTTAAAGCTAATCACTGTTAGAGCGTCTTGTATAATTTCTTGCAATTTTTATAAAATGTCTTTACCCTGTATGTTGCTGCAAATGAACAATGAGCGTTTTCTTAAACAGTCCAGTCACTAGGCCGGGATGGCTATAGAGTCCCGCATTATTTTTAATGCGATTACCATTGTTTGCCTACTTCAGTTGTTTTGAGCGTGTCTATCTCCCTAGCCTCCTACGCCGACCGATTGGCACAAGTTCTCAACAGCTTGAGCCACTGGGTATGTGCTCTTGGTCGTGGTGCTATCGCTGTCTATGAATTGTCGTCATTAGATCTTCATTATCCGACTCGACATGACATCGTCGAGACGGCTTCTACACAGACACAGTAGTCGAAGTTGTCTTACAGTTTGTACCACAAGGTAAGTGCTTATGGTTGTGATGCTGGTCCTAATCATTGTATCATCGTCATCACAGCTTTGTCATCGTAATCTCGCCATGTCGTCATCATTACGCTATCGTCATCATACAGTGGTTATGTACTTGTTGTCACACTGCCGTCGTGATGCCGTCATGGCCGTTCCATAGCGTGAGCTCAGGTTGGTCATCTGACTTTCTTCATGTGGTCGGTGCGACGCCAGCGTCGCCATAAAGGCTTCGTAATGCAGTCGTCGACATGGTATTGTCATCTTACGCTCGTAGTCATGCCACTGTCCTCATGCTGTTGTCCTACCATTGTCGCCAAACAGTCGTCGTCCTGGTTTCCTTGTCTACCGTCGTCATGATGCCGTCATGGACGCTCCATCGAAATCTTTCTAACCTGGTCATCCTACTCTGGTGATGTGGTCGTCGTTGCTATTGCCATGACAAAGTCGTCATCACCCTTTTTTTCTTGTCTACATCACTGTACCGCCTTCGTCGTTTTTTCTGCATCCATCCTTCGTCATTATTGTTTAATTACCTTGTTTTCGCCGTCGTAATCCACTCGTCGTCATCATGTCATTGTCAGACCGACACTATTGTGCATCCGTTCTGATACCGTCGTTGTCATGACACCGTTGTCAATCAACCTTTGTCATCCGATTCTCGTCACGCCATCGGCACCATTCAGGCTTCTCATTACAGTCGTAGTGATGCTGTTGTCGTCACGCACTCGTCGCCATAGGCGACCTTGGCAAGTGAATGCCATGGTAAAGTTGGACGATAGGGTAGTATGTCACATGTAGCCGAAACAACGGAAGTCTCAGAATGAGCTGCGTAGATGTTAACTAAACTTGACTTTGGAAATATCGTGCATTGCTACTTCGCTGCAACGCCAGTCGCATTACCATCGACAGTTATCGTGAAATGAGTGCTGCCGCAATTCCTTTTCTTTATCGGATGACAGTTACGTCAACATCGTAGGGCGACAATTATTTCACCAGTGTCATTGCAGAAAAAATTCCCATGGGGAGCATGGTCGCATGACTAGCTGCTACGATTGGCTGACATGAAACACTTTCCTAGAAACTGTTATCTCGATGAAAGATCCTAAATGCAACAAGCGGTAAAGTTCGAAAGACAAGTTAGAAAAGAAGACAAAATACCCGTCTTGGTTCATTTCCTCACACGGAGCGCCACTTGCACAATAATGTTTTCATTTTATCGACGGAAGATTAGTATTTCCCGAATCTGCTCATATTGTCTGCAAGGAAGTCTGAACGTAACTATCCAATATTTACTCCATCTATTGCGGTTCTGCCATGCTAGAACTATAACCGACAATTTATTTGTATTGCTGCACAGCTAATTATTATTTACAGCACGAACAAATCAAACGTGGACACAAAAGAGAGACGTAACACGAGCGCTGGCTCATGACCCAAAGTTATTGATTAAAGAGAACCATATAAATAGAAGGACTCCGGTATACGTACACGCGCGCACCATTGATTCGCTCAACCAAAAGCGAAACAAGACGGAGGAGCGTTACCACAAGACAGTGAGATATTTTACTAGGTGGATAAATCTCAGAAAACGTGTTTCCTACTTGTGTAGCGCGAGTGACGCCTGGCTGAGGCACTTGTCACCACCTTTATTGATTAGGCAGACCTCTGAAATGGAGCGTGCCTTTTCATTTTTATTTGCATACTTCAATTTAACACTTCTGGCACGTTGTGACATCCCCTACGTGGGGATGACAATGCTAGCTTTCTCGTAGGTTATGAAATGTGGCGTACAACAACACCTCAAACAAACACGTCTCACTGCCTGTTCTCTGTACTATACAGACAAACAGCAGTGGTGCGGGTAAGCTAACGTTTAACATGAACTCACGGCTCTCGTATTCCACTAAACGATGAAGAAATTAACCATTCGTCGTCAACATCGTTGCTAATTATTTTCAATCAAAGCAACCAGCATACAAAGCTTGGACCACAGTTATTGCCAGTATGTGGGATGCGCATGTTTTCATTTCTCTTTTATTGAATTTCTTTAACCGTGTACGGTTCTCTTTAAAGCGAAGCCTTGCGGCATGCTGCTGCGTGCTGCTGCTATCCTGCAAATACCTCATACTAAGAAAAATGTATTACATGCCCGATGGTGTAATTGTAGTTCGGTACACTTGCCAAGCTGCCCGTCTTTGCTTAGTGGCTTTGGTGTTGCGCTGTTAAGCACGAAGTCGCCGGATTCAATACCGGCCACGGCAGCCGCATTTCGATGGGGGCGAAATGCGAAAACATCCGTGTACTTTGATTTATGTGCTCGTTATAGAACCGCAGGTGGCCGAAATTTCTGGAGTCCTCCACTACGGCGTGCCTCATAATCTAAAAGTGGTTTTAGTACGTTAAACTCTATAAATAAAAAAACATTTGTTAGTATAGCGATCACCGCAGCTGATGATCATGCATTAGGTCACAATCGCACGTACACTTCTATCGTGCCAACGCCAACGCGCGCTCAAACAATGCAAACAAGGCTGCGCATGAACAGCATGTAATGTTGATGATATGGTTGGGCGAGGGCCTTCGCTACGACCTTACATTTACACTCATTTCAAAACTCTTTATGTATTTAAGCTTTGCTACATCCACATTCTAAGAAGATATGTTGTATCTGCGGCAATTTCTTTCTTTAACATTTCTAAGAAGACTGAATTTAGTTTGTGTCCATGTCCCTTCGCGCTGCAATCTAAGATCCTGTTATTTCTTTACGCTTTCACGGTAACAGTGGCATATGTCTTCGGTTCGCATGATGTCTTAAGCAGTTGCACCTTCCGCATTAGCCTTACCAAAACCACTGTGCTTAATCGTACAATCATTAACTTAGGCACGGGTACAAATTATTAGCCGCGTGTTTTGTGTGAAATACACTGTAGATATAAAGAACAGCGTTGTGAAGGCGGAAGATGGCATCTATTTGCACGTATATCATGTAAAAAGGTTTGTAGCTGTATTATATCGGTGCGCTTACCTTCCACGAGAATTGTGTTTACGACGAAGAAGGCCAGGAAAGCAAAGTGTAAATGCCTCATCGCAAATCTTTTGTGATTCGAGCAGGGATGATTCTGCTGTTGCCGTGCTTTCTCGAAGTGGTTGCCTAGGAGCTGTATTGCATTTCACAGTTCACAATACGGTCTATTTATCTTTACATGACATTTAAAGTGCACACAGCCTTAAACACGAAGAAAGATATAAGTGTTGTCATCTGAATATTTTTTATTTCGCTACAAGTGTTTAGACTTGTCAAAGCTATAAGGCATTGGTCTCCCCTACCTTGGATAAAGCGCTTGGCCTTAGTTGCACTTCGCCTCCATAGTATGTTTCAAATGCGAATATCTAATTTGGCGGAACCACTTTGCAAGGTAATAACCCATGCAAAAGGGAGATATAGCATATGCACTTAACTTTTTGCATAATTTAACGTTCGATACGGTATTATGCGCTTTTGACCGGTAAATTAATCTATTTTGCTAACAATATGATAGATAAGTTATTTAGTAGCTGTCATAAAGTGTATCCAGTGTTTCGAATCTGCAAGAATTCATGTAACTATGCGTTTCTACTTTCACTGTAAACATGCCCGGCATCGTAGTTGCTACGCCTTGTTAGCAAGCTTATCGGTGTTGCATATTTAGACAAAGGTTACCAACGTAGAGAGAATCGCCGTATCATTCTATTGAAAACACATCTAAATATTTCATTTATACGCATATGTTATAGTTTTAGTACTAATTTCTTTCTCAAATTATATTCTCGCGAGTTGGCAATCGCGCCCACTTTCAAGAGTTCAGAGAGATAATGAGGAGAATGTGATGACATAAAGATATCACATTGATCTGGTGAATGTGTTCAAACAATTTGGGCGGTTAGGTTTATTAAAATCTAAATCATCAGCACGGATTTGATTGTGTTCGTTTGTGCATTTGTGGAACTAACAAAGGTACTGTAGTTTTGACTCTATTTTGTAAATGTGACTATAGCGCACTTCTGGAGGACTAGTAGAGGCTTAAGTAGCAGATCTATAGGTCAACCATGTACGACACTTTAGCAATATTTTAGTAGAAGCAAATGGTGTGCACGTGTTTAGCATACATTTAGAAACATCCTAATATGCTTACCAGAGGAAGGCGGTAAATAAAAACGTCTCGTAGAATGCCATGGTAAACCATAGCATTCGCAGGATAACGTGCCCATTTTGCTATTCCCCTGACACGCCGGTGGAAACAATATTGTATAAAATAAATAAAACCAAGAAATCAAGTGAACATTTTCCACTCTAGGTTTGTTTGTTCCGGTGGTTGCCTAAAAATATTGTTTATACCCAGCACCTAAATTATATTCATCTATGTAGGTTTAATTATCTGATAAATTATGTATGTGTGATTTATCTATATATGTTAATTATTTATGTATGATGTAAGTTATCTATGTATGTTTGTATCTATGTATTTATTTAATTAACCTTTTTCCCGCCTACCTGGCTCACTGGGCATTGCGTGGTCGAATGGGTAGCCCATCGGGCTCCCATGCCAGGAGCCGGAACGCGGTAAAGGGTTCGAACTCTACCGTTGTACCAAATTGGGTGTCGTAGTTTGTGGCAAAGTGTATATGTGTATTGATGCGGGACTGGGTAGGTGCTGCTGCGAGAAGAAAGTGTGAAGCCGAATTCGGTGCTGTGTTTTGTGCCACTCGGCCTCTGTTAGTCTTCAATGAACATGTTTGATCTCTAACTTTGTCGCTGTGTCGGTGCTAGCATGTGTGTGTGATCTTCTATTGATTTATTTGACGCCAACTTAGGTAGCTGTTTATGTGCCACTGTGAATGACTCTAAAGCTTCTCCGAATTCAAGTGGAATTGGAGCCACATCTCAAGAGTTCCACAAGGACACTAAAACGACGCATTAGCAGGCTGCGCAACGAATGCGTTGGGTATGCACCGCTTTCCATGAACGATTTTCACGCGAGCGCTTTAGCCATCTGCCCCATGAATGCACTTGGGATCTGCCACTTTTAAACGAACTTCCCGCCAGCTCGGCTCCCTGAGTATGTGCCACAGAGTGTGCGCATTATCGAGGAAGGAATTCTCCGCGCTCGCAGCTACTCGCGTGCCACATTTCTCGCCACACGCAGACTTCTAGGCAGTGTCATTATGGATGGCTTAGCAGGTCCAAAAATGAAGCGCGAGCGAGGATCGCGGTTGCCGCATGGCGCGTTTCTCAGCGTTCGGACGCACCGGTGCTCCATGCATTTTGGGTTCTATATGCAAGCTCTGCAGCAGTGGCACCTGATGGCATCCGCTGAATCCTGAAGTGTCAGCTGCATCGTGATGGCGCCCCGGCCATTTTCGATGCAAGCAAAAATGGCAGGGGCCCAGGATACATTTTTGGGGCCGTTACGCATATCATATTTAAAAGACCTGGTGGAATAATTCCCAAAATTACTACTGCGCTTGACGCGGTCTCATACAAAATGTGTGAGTCATCCATGCATCTTGGGTTGATTTCCATGAAGCTAGGCTTTCATGATTTAAAGCAAAGTGAACTGTTTTCTTATGCACGGCATGTCGTGGCCTCACCCTAACGCTTTGTTCGCTGACGAGTAACGCTTGAATTAGGGGCTTGGCCGACGCGGGAGTGAGCACTCCACGGTGACCTTGCAAATACAAAATTGGGTCCGGTACAGCATCAACGGCGCAACACAAGGAATCCAGGACCTCAAACTATATTTAGAACGACCGTTTGAATCTCGAGTATACTGTAAACAATGCAATAATGTATAATGTAAACAATATCATTTCATTAGAAACGTTCTAGTAATCTTGCCTTCTTAGCTATGAGAAAGTGGAGGGAAATAAAGGCCCACCATATTCAACAGTAGCAAATAAGTGATTATGAGCGCATCGTCCCGACACGAAAAGGGGCACACGAGGCGAAAAAATCGTCAATTGGGTCTTTCATGAAAGCTTTCAGAGAGGCGACGAACTGCTAGGTCATGAATTTAAGTGAAAAAAAAAAATATGTGTATGAAGGATGACCAGACCTTGGTACCACGGTAGCTTACACTCGGTAAGCGCAAGCTGCCATGCCATAAAGAGCTCCACCATCCAACATGTCGCAGCAAAAGTACTAAGTGTCAAACTTAATGAAAAAATACAACACACCTTATATACACAAATGACTTAAAGTGAATAGGAGTGCACTGAAGTCCGTGATTAGCGAACACAATAATTGCATGAAAAGTATACAATAAACTTTATAAGCACAATGAAAAGTTTTGTTTATCAACCCTCGTAAATCATTCCTACATACAACATATTCTTCTAAGCTTAGCATTCCGTATTATTTACTGATAGTTAAGCTTTAAAACACAGCATGTTAACGAAGCAGTTAAATATACAACGCTGGTGCCAGAAGTTATACATACAGCTAGATCTGAGATAACGAGCCGTTAATGACGGTTGAGCACAGAGTTCTTGCCAGATAATAGTTTTCGCTGAGAATATAAATACGACGTTGCGTTTCCAGCTTACCTATATACGTTCTTTTCTAACACTCTCTATGCTGTAACCTTTTCATATAGGTTTCGCCACACTAGAATGATGAAAATGTGGATATATACAGACCACATGAAAGCATAAATTTGATGATTTATTATAATATTAGTGTCTGTTTATTGCGGAAAATTCCAAATCGAAACACGAGGCAGTCGAAGCCATAATGTTCTGAACTTCTGAGGCGGACTTCCTTCGTCAGAGTTCCTTTTTCTGCGGATGTTTTATTTCCTGAAATCAGATAATATTGAAGCAGACGCAGTAGGAATTTCAGTCTGTCGTATTTTGGGACGTTCTGTTCTCTGACGTCCTGCTGGCTGTAGTGTGACGTCTTGTAGTCGGAAGTTCTGTAGTTCTTGATCAATATTTATTTAAAAATTTACAGAGATCTCTTTAAGGCTATGTAAATTTGTTAGTGGAAGTAAAAAAAGAACATATTATCCATACGTATTCATATATCCATTGATATCCAAAAAAAACCTTAGATATCCATATTAAATAAGAAATTCAGAAAGAGACAATGGGGACCGGGGATAGTGTTAGGGTTGATACGGCTAATTTCGACAGTTGTATCTCGCTCTTTACACTTTTGAGGGCGCATATAATTCGTGTGTTTAATGCAAAATAGCTACACAAACTTTCGCGGGTGAGGGTTCATTCTAACAGCATACTGGTTTCTCACAGCAGCGCTGTGCCAGAATAATGAGACGCGAGCGAAACTGCTTTTCACGCAACTTTGTGGAACAACCCAGAACTTCTGTTTGGCTTTGCAAATGCTTATGCAATATTTCAAGGAAAATGAGTAATGGGTCAGCGTAACGGCACATGTAAGTTCACAGGCCTCTGTGCCACATCTTACCAAATAAAACAATACGGATACGCAGCCATTCCTGCACATGGTGCGATTTCGATCAGCGGCAGATTTTGAGGAGGCCGGTAGTGCGTTGCTGGTGCCTCGTCGTCGCGGCACAATTATAACAATTGACCACGTCGATTTTAATACCGGTGTTGGTGCTATCAGCATTGCCGGCTTCAGAGAAACGCGATTGAATACCACGCAAGATAAAAGTAAAGTGTACACCACCAATGTGAAACTGAAATACAATTTTAAAGCGCCGCGACGGAAAGCGTTTTTGTAGCAGCGTCAAAACTTATGTAGCTGCGACAGAAAGTGGCACATTTCTAACGCCACAACAGAAAATGTGTAGTCGTGACAGAGAGCTCCTGCTGCGACGTCACAATCGCTGTCGTGATAGAAAGCTGTTGCCGCGACTTGAGAACTCTTGTTGTCGCGACAGAACGTTTCTGTTGCGACTTCAGAACTCTTGGTCTTTGTGACAGAATGTTTCGGTTGCGACATCAGAATTTCTGTCGTAACGTCAGAAATGTCTGTCGCAACAACAGAAACGTGGCAGGAATTTCTGTAGTTGCGACAGGAATTCCTGCTGTCTTTTTCAACTGGGGATAGCAATAGAAAGCTTAAGACCTGAAATATAGTTCATTCTACTTGAGAACTGGTTGGACATACTGGAAAGCCTTAAATGTAGCGAACGATAACAGCGTTGTATATGCAAAAAGAATCTCTATTATAGGTACTTTGCGTTCTGCTTTGTAAACTCGTCCGTTAGCGTCCGCGAACGTTCCAGGCGAAAGTTTAAAAGCCACTTTCATTCATTCAGGCAAGCGGTCAGACGACACTCTATCATTTCTCCATAAGGTTATTGCTCGTCACGTTAGTCAGGCAATATCACAGAGTTTTCAAGCCCTAAGAAAATGAAAGCCAATCAGTTAGTACATTTTTTTTCATAACTAAATATTTATGATCACATTGAAGGTACCCTTGTTATTGAGCCTGAGAGAAGACCACAATCATATTTCAAGAATACTGCTTGTTTCTATTGGGTATTGAATATTCAAAATTAACATTGCATCAATTGTGTGTGTGCCTACATTCTTAAGCAAGTTCCCGGTTAAACAGCGACTGCAGCGAACAGTCCACAGCATAGCGAATGAAGACAAAACATTGAAGCACAAAATTCGCCTGGCGAAACAGTTTTTGTTTTCGCGTTGCTCCCATGCTCCGTAATCTTACCCCTTTTAGCCTTTCTGCCGCACATGACAGCTGTTGAAAGCGCTAGTTCTATAATGCTACTCATTTAAATACATCTTTGCTATCACCAACTACATAAGCGTTTGCGACAGTTACACGAACTATATGCATAGCACACACGATCGCGGGCGTTGAACAATCGACATAAAACGATAGCCTCGGAGACACAAATGTATGTACAAATAGCTGTGTGACCTCTCTGTGTCACTGTAGTCAACTGATCCTGTGGTTAGAGTGTCTGGTTGTTGCGGGATATACCTGCGTTCGCTTCCCAGGTGCTTGGACTTAACCTTCGTTTCACGTTCGCTTTCGAGAAGAGTGCACTGGTTTTCGGATTTAGAAACACGGGGTAGCGACCACATCCCAACCTATTTGAAGATCGAAAGTTTGACTAGCTCCAAGTCCTCCAGAAACGTCCAGTGCACCGATTGGCCTAAATACAACATAATAATGGAAGACTGTTGTCGTGACGGCATCTCCTATAACCTACAGGGCGCCATAAAGGATGCCATACAAACAACCACGCATTCGCTTTCGAGGAGTTCTTCCCGCACCAATTTCGACATCGAACTAGCAAAACTTCGAGCAAGTCGCCGTCGTGCGGAGCGAAGATATAGACGCACGAAGTCCAATCATGACTTGAGATTGGCTAGACGAACACAAAAGAAAATACAGCGTCACATGAACAAGCTGGCTTCACGACAATGGGCATCCTTTTGCGAGTCCCTGGATCCGCGAAAGCCTTTGTCGCTTATATGGAGGACTGTTCGTGGCCTTCATACAACCTTTGGTCAGCGCCACCCGTTTAAATCTCTGGCACTTTATCTACAATGTAGAGATATTGATGTCGCTCAATCTTTCTGCAGAAAGATTGCTGGCGAGGCAAATTCCGATGAAACGGGTACAGGAACGCTCGACCACCCACTGTTCTCACGCGATCCCCGCATGGAATGCCCCTTTTCTATGGAAGAACTAGAAGCTGCACTGGCTTCGTGCAGGCGTTCTTCAGCGCCAGGACCTGACGGCATTACATACCGTGCCCTGTGTAACCTAGGAGATCAAGCTCGGAAGGCACTCTTGCTCCTCTACAACGACTCCTGGCATACGGGTACGGTTCCACAAGAGTGGAAGTCAACTCGCCTCATTCCACTTCTCAAAGCTGGCAAGTCGCCTTTGGACATTTCCTCATACCGCCCGATCGCACTTGCCAGCTGTGTCGGAAAAACAATGGAAAGAATGATTTTAACACGTCTAGAATGGTACTTAGAGTACTATGAAATCTATCCACATGTCATGGCCGGATTCAGACGGGGCCGTTCGTCAACAGACAGCGTTGTTGACTTGATAACATTTGTGCAACACCAAAAGGCCTGTAAGCGACTATCTGCTGCTCTGTTTCTAGACGTTCAAGGAGCTTATGATAATGTCACCCATGAAGCCATCCTTAGCACGTTAGAAGCCGTCGGACTGGGTGGTAAGGTGTATATGTGGGTGCGCAACAACTTACAGAGGAGACCATTCTACGTGCACACAGAAAATGGCCCGACGTCCGAGCATGACGGTAGCCGAGGAGTCCCTCAAGGAGGAGTGCTTAGCCCGACGCTTTTCAATCTCACCCTCAGTGGATTAGTTTACAACCTGCCAAGCACCGTACGACTTTCCATCTATGCGGACGACATCTGCATTTGGGCATCAGGTGTGACACGACTTCAGCTTCGTGCTCGGCTTCAGAAGGCAGCCACAATGACATCTTGCTACCTTCGTGAACAAGGACTTGAAATTTCATGCGGAAAGTGCGCAATGGTGGCATTCACGAGGAAGCCAATGTCTGGTTACGGCGTATCTATTAACGGACAACCTATACCATACAGCAAATGTCACAGATTATTGGGAGTCGTAATTGACAGAGACCTGTCTTGGACTCCGCATGTCAATTACGTGAAAAAGCGGCTAACTGCTATCTGTCACCTGTTCAGGTTCCTCGCAGGAAAAAGTTGGGGAGTATCTATACACGCTATGTTACAGCTGTACACGGCGTTGTTCGTTGGATTCCTGCGATAGAGCCTGCCTGCAATATTCAACACCTGCAAGACTAACCTGCGTACGATTCAGAGTATTCAAGCCCAAGCCATTAAGATATGTCTTGGCTTACCACGCAGTGCATCAACGGCTGAAACCATTGCCCTTGCGCAGGATTACCCAATCACGACGCACATTACCGTTGAGACAATGCGTATGCCTCTCAGGCATTACGCTAGGACCCCTTCCCATCACTTGGCGAGCCTCACTGCTGAAAGGCCCTGCTCGACATTTAGTGGCATTGTCAGTGCACATCGTGCGTCGTTTACTTCAGGGTACGCACCTGCGGCCAAGCCAGCATTTCCTCCGTGGTGTTTGAGCCGTCCACAAGTACGTATCATGATCCCGGGACTACAGAAGAAGACAGATCTACCGGCCCCTGCTCTAAAACAGCTGAGCTTACTTCTTCTGAATGAAAAGTACAGCAACCACGTGCACATCTATACCGATGGATCGACTACGTCGTGCAGTTCTTCTGGTGCCGTGGTTATACCAACGCGAGGAATGACACTGCGGTTCAAGACATCGCATGTCACGACCTCAACGGCGGCAGAACTAACGGCCCTGCGTCGAGCACTGGAATTCATTGATTCTGAAAGACCTAGAAAATGGGCTGTGTTCTGCGATTCTAAACCGGCATTACAGTGCACGCAGTCAGTTCTCCGACACGGATGTCATGACCAATTGACATACGAAGTCGTGAAACTTTACCATGATGTCCAACAAAAAGGTCACGAGGTCGTTTTTCAATGGGTACCTGGTCATTGTGGCATCAGTGGCAATGATTCTGCCGATAACGCTGCTCGCACAGCACATCAAGAAGAACACAGTGTTCCAATTCCGCTTTCGAGGACTGACGCTGCAAGGCAGCTTAGACACCTGGCACGCAGTCTCACACTGACCGATTGGAACTCGCCAAACTTACGACTTACGCGACTGCATCGACTAAACCCCTCCCTGCAACTCCAACCTCCACTCGGACTTCCTCGACGCGAAGCTACGCTTCCCTGTCGCCTTTGGTTAGGAGTTGCCTTCACAAAGGCATACTCTGCATTAATTGGAGTGACTGACAGTGGAGCATGCGAGGTCTGTGGCACGGAAGAAAACATCGACCACCTGCTGTGCCATTGTCCACGATACACCTCTGAGAGACAAGAACTTGCGAAAGCTTTTCAAAAACTGGACAATCAGCCGCTTTCTGTGCAAGTGCTGCTGGAACACCGCCCCCATCGCCCGTCGGCCCATGAAGCAGTGAAGGCGCTTTTGTGTTTCTTAAGGACGACGGGTTTGTGCGACCATCTGTGAGTTTTAATGCATTTTCTGTAAGACCACACGCGTCAGCGAACTCGCCGCGATTTCCTTCTTTCCTTCCCTCCTCTCTCTCCTTGTGATCTTTGTTTTCCCCTTTCCCATTCCCCCGGTGTAGGGTAGCCAACCGGACGTTATTCTGGTTAACCTCCCTGCCTTCTACTTTTCTCTTCCCTCCTCCTCCAGTGTGTCCATGTTTGTGCAATGTGCTTTACCATGTTTGTGTGATGAGCGTTACCATTTCCCATAATGTGGTTCTAAGAACTATGTATGAAACCGCTCGCAAATCGTCTCTGGGAGGCACCTGTCTATAAAATAAATAATTGTTTAATGAAGAATGCCGCTTCGGGCGCATAATCCGGAGCCGCATAATGAGTAGCCGGTTAGTAAGCCGGAAAAGATTAGATCTGAAATACAGCATAGCTATTTGGCGTTAGGCGTCCATTTTCCAAGTGGCCCTTCTCTGCAACAAATAGGGCCGTTTAAATTCTGGGCTCATGTACAAGAGCCGCATAAAATAGGCCGCATGCGCAGTAGGCCGCCTGGAGTGAGCCATTTATAAGCATTGAAATTTTTATCTACATTTAAAGTTATTCGCGTTGTTTTAAGCCGGCATTGACTAACAGTGTATAGTGCGTTTTACAGAATAAATGCATCAAAAATATTGCATGATAATATGCCGACCTAAAGGAAAGCTTTAGATCGGGGCCAACTGGGTTGCGACCTATTAAAATGCACGTAAAAAGCTTTATGAGAAAACTCCATCGCCAATTTGACCAATATTTCTCGTGTTTGAGTGAGCAAAGTATTTCTAGTGACTTGCGGAAGAAGAGTTCTAAAGTAGGGCAAGGAATATTTTGCACAATTTACTGAAAATCAGTATTTTGTAAAAAAAATACAAACACGATGTTTACAAAACCACAACTGATTTATTCTCTAAGTTGAAAGTGCTTGAGAATATATAGCGGACAATGTTCATATAATAGTTTATAGCGTATGAGAGTTTACTGTAGTGGTAAGAAGGGTTTCACGAAAGCCTACTTACATATTAAGTGTATTTTTCAATGGGACGTATAATAAAACAATTTTGGCTCTTTACGACTATCGTTAATTGCAGCTTGCACAATTGTGATATCATTTTTCAATAATGAATTACAAAGATGCAAGCTTGATAATTTTGTCTTGTTAAACTTACTGATTTCTAACATATTTTTGTATAAAAATTCAGAAACTAGGACCATAAATCAAGCAGTAAATAGCATACACCTTAGGTGAAAGCGTTCATCCCCTTTTGTCATACTAGCGACCTTTGCAATATCAAAACTACCACAAATACATGCACTATTTAACAAAGAGCGACAATTATTGTTTTCTGTATAGGACACACCTTTCTCTTTCGACATATCTGAACAGGCTAATAAAGACCACGCATATATCCTACAGATATTCTCTGCTCAGCTGTCATTTGTAAGAGTGGAGAAATTGTCAAGTTCCCTAAAACACATTCAGCGCTATGTAACGTGCTGCCACCATGCGTTCTTAGCATACGTGACGCCCCCTTACATAATTCCCTATGGGTCTGTAAGATATATCAAATGAATAAATAAATAAAATCTAGCGAAAAATTGTAATAACCACAGTCCCTTTGTAATTGAGTGTAGTGCATATTGGCCGCATTTTTCAAAACAAAAGATTTTCGTTTCGATTCGATGGTTTTCAAGGCTTTGCTAGATGCGTATCATATTTTCAAACGTACCTTTGTGCACCTTCGGCCAGTATAAATGCCAACACCTCATCAGTGTTCCCATACAGCGTAGTAAGCGTGGACTACCTGAAATTGCGACATTTTTGTTGCGCCAAATGCTGCTGATGCCTTTTCGTACTGTTATTTCATGCATGCAGCACGGCGTAGCCAGCCGTTTAGGGAAGACGAAGTATGGTGCTACTTCGCACAATGCAAGTTGTTGTGCGCGTAGATTTGTTTGCTGGCATGCATTCCATGCACCCATGTCTCTCAGATCCATACTCAACAAAACTAGGATTTTCTTGAGCTTGCACGCGTTCCCACCTGTTCATTTTTTTTCCCCTCTGAAGTTGCGTGCAGTATATGTAAACAAATGCGCGCCCACATGTGTGCACGGCGCAACGATTTAGCAAGATGTACGCTTTAGCCGAACCTTTACTTGAAGTTACTTTTTTGCACACCATATCGGTACAACAATAGCAACGCTAACGATTGTGCCGGGCACTGCGTGATGCATGGGTCGGTGCCCGAACACGCTCAGCATCGCGCCTGGTTGCAGCCTCAGCTTTTTTACGAGTATGCCAAACTTGGCGAGCAGGTGCAAATCATCGCTGTGGCTGTCTGGCGTTAAGTGTTCTCAGACAAAAAAATAAGCGTCAGATGAGTGCCAGTCCTTCCAGCCTACATTCATCTCCCAAGCTTTCCGCTTGACGGGCTCTTTCGGGAACCTCAAGTACAATGCGGGCCACTGTTGGCTCCGTTAGCCCTGGCACCCCGCAGTGCTACATAGGCGCCGAGGTGGCATTGTTTCAGCCGCTGCAAGTTGAAAAATTCCAACGGCAGGCTGAACAAAGTAGAAGTTTCGCACATGCGCGCACAGCTGGAATACCTATTCTTCGCCGAAACATACACGCTCGCTCGGCAAGCATGCAGGTTGTGACGTCAGGGCTCGCGAGCATGCAAGTGTTGCTCGACTGTTACGGCGTTCGAGTGTAATATGAAACGTTCAGTGAGAAATTACGTGCTCACTCGAATGCGCTAAAGTTTCGCCAACGTGTTCTTGAACGCGCAAGAATTACCTCGCCAAAAACAGATTATGATCGAAAATTGGGTGGCATGCTCTCTCTAAGCACCGGCTAAGCCTCGCCAACATAAAATTATTCGGCCGTTGTAGATTTCCTGGCCTCCTTTGGTCTTGCCGCCCTGGCGCCTGATAAGCAGATATTCTTTGTGATTCAATCTGAAAGCATGACTTCTGCTATGGGCTTCTGCTGCTATCTCGGTGAATAGCTCACACACAAGGCTGCACTCAAATGGAATTGGCCAACACATGTAACCCCACCTGTAGTACTCCTACACGCATGTCATGCGCCTGCTCTTTTCTCTATAGAAAATCTGACCTAAATATTTGCATTGCAACAAATGCACGCATTCACGTGAATTAGTTATTGTAGCAAACCTTTTTTTCCGGAGTGCACTCATCTACACGGTTTCTTGCCTGTTAACTCAAGCTGACCTTGGAGACAGTGTCAAAGCAAACTAGGCTGGTCCTGGAGATGGTCGAGTGAGTCGCGTTTTGCCGACTTGTCGAGCGGTCACGTATTCTTGAAGGTCCAATGCTCTGTGTAGAAAATGTATAGTTGTTCATCATGTATACCTGTAAACCCGCGTCACGAAAGCATCTCTTCATATAGATTTCAGTGCGAGGGTTCGGTCAGTATAATAATTAATTTTTCCACAAAGAATCCCTCAGCTTTATCATAAGAGATATTTTCACAACAATGCTACCACTGTTGTCGCAATGAGCGCTGTTCTAGGCACTTACCTTATTCACTCACGGCAACATGCTTACCGTAGAATTGTATTCATAACGTCATTGATATACGTGCTTGCAAGCCACCGCAAGTCCCCCGGATTGAGCACTAGATACTACGTTATGTGGAAACATTAGCCGAGGGAGTCACTGTTGCGCCAGCACCAAATAACAGCAGCAATCTAGGTTATATCCTAGCATATAATTTCCCACTCATTCAACGATTCTCTAAAACTAAAGGGTGAAAAACTATGTACATAGGCTACATCTTTTATTTACTCATTGGAGAATTCTCTTGAGTTGTTCGCATTTTCAACCTTAAAACACAATTTGTCCGCAGTTGTCACCATATATTTCCTGAGGCATCTGCACCTTCTCGCTTGAGAGTATCACCATAGCGACTCCATCCGTGCCTTCCCGTAAGCCACACCGCTTCCTAGAAATGATATCTACATGTGGCCTACAGTGAGTCATTCAAATCTCCATGCACTTCCCGCTCGCGCAGAGCTGGGCACAGAAGGTATTTGGGAAGGAAGAGCGAACGCAATTGGGGCAGGGAAACCGGCTGAGGGCGCAAGCCCGACCACCATATTGCGGGCTGCGGCTCTGCGTCGGACACCTAGTGTTGGAGGTAGCGTAATTTCAAATTTAGAAGCGGCGTTAAAGCTAGCGGCAGCACAAAGTGTTCCGTCGCCGCTGTTGCCACTCTTCAGCACGCCAGCGTTCTGCTAGCGAGTGTCCGCTTTCATCGCGTGAGATCTGTTCGTGTTTGCCTGTGCGCGTGTGACATGTTTGTAAGTAGGAAGAGAATAAATTATGCGATTTATGCGGCTTAGAAAATTACTAGAGTACGGTAGCTAGCGGGGCGAATTGTCACATCTTCATGACTATTACACACAGCGCGCACTAGAAAACACGGATGAAGAATAGGCAAACACGAACGATTACTCACGTCGAAAATTTATTGCGTTTAAACTAAACCCTTTTAAACACATCTAATCGTTAAAATTATCGGACTTCTTGCTTTATCACTGCATTGATCGCTTCGCATTTGATTTGGGGACGGTTGGTGCGCGGGTGTACGCATGTGTTAGTTTTCCTATATATATGTGCTTAAACGGAATAAATTTTAGTCGTGAGTCAGCGCTCATGTTTGTCTATTCTTCGTCCGTGTTTTTAATGCGCGCTGTGTGTAATAGTAATATAGAAAAATACCAGCCTTTTTTCTTATGTATTTCTGATGATTCTGAATTATCATCAGTGATTTCTGTTTTCAGCGAAAGTGTAGTTTGTTTTCTCTTATAGAACACATTCGTTCTGCTCCTACGCAATCGGAATGAAAATTTTGTTGCCTTAGTTTTTCGTCGGAGGCATTAGTAAGCTCGGTTTTGATTTTAGGATCAAGTTGTTTGATCAGGTCTATATATGCACAGATAGAAACACACAACGCTGTGGGTGTCTGTGCTTCTATACTTTTTTTTTCGGTCAAAATTCGTGCGTTCTTTATTTTGTACGATAGACAGTTGATGAAGTGGTCGAGCCATGTTACTAAATACACATCCTAAAGCTTTTATATAACGCTGTAATGCAGTGATTTGGGCTTGCTGGTATGACATCGTGTGGCCTATAGCGCGTGAAAAGACAGGGACGAAAGGAAGACGTGACACAGACAGCCTGCGTGTATCACGTCATCCTTTCGTCCCGGTCTTTTCACGCGCTCTAAGCCGCACGATTTTATTTAATGACTTTTCTGCTTTAAATAATCTGCTCTCCGCCTTCCGCAATGCTGGATATGTCGGCGTTTGAAGCATTCTTACTTTTTGAGGAAATACTTAATAATAATTCCTCTAACGTACTCAAGGTGTTTTCCACATTGATTAAGTAACAGGGGCAATAAAACACAAAGGTAGTAAAAAAATGGGAATTGAGGGTGCTCAGTTCTCTGTCGGCTATGTAAGTGAGTGCGAACGGTGTACTAAGCGAACGAATTGAAGCCGTGTGCGCTGCCGCTGTTACTGCTAAAGGTGATCCGCCAGATCATCGCTTACTAGCGCGATAAAGCATCAAACTGTGTCGAATGAACAAAGTAGCTTTACAGTTGCGTCTCACTCCGCATTAGTGTATTGGCATCCAATTCAGACACGGTCTCCGTGCCGATATCTCACGTAGCGCCGTCGGGCATTGTCGTTTCAATAATGTGTTCTTTACTGGATTTTTATACGTATTTGGTCAAGCTGTCGGGCTTCTTCGGTGCGCTAGAGGTAAGCAGTGACATCAAGACGTCTTTGAAACTGACATTGGGTAACACAGTCATAACAGTTGCCGCGAGTAAACAGCCTCAATGGCGCTATATGTGTGTAGTTTTTATCTTTTATTGCACTATGAAGTCCAGGCAATGTTCATGTATGCTAGCACGGCGGAAATTCAACTGTGACATGCAATGCTAGCACGTCGGCGAGGTTCTTGCTTCAGCACTCCGCAAGAGGATTCGCCCGGCTATAATTTGCGGTTTTCTGGCGCTGATTTGTCTGGTGCGACTGCGAGAATTCTACCTTCGAATGTGAGCGTAATACCATGGCCGATCTTGTCTTTCGCGTGGTAGCTTAAATGCGATCGCCTGTTTGTGTTTCAAGAGAGCCATAAGGGAAGCTATGACCTGCGTCCCCATAACGTGGAATTTTCACTGAGCTACTTCATGTTGCTTTGGTCGCCTTCTGAAATCATACTTTTTGTTCTAGGATGAAAATGCTCATCGGGCACAGCTTGGATGAATATTGAACCGCAGGAGATTACAGCTTTGAATTTTATAGAACAGCCTCCTTGTGCCCTCCACAAGCAGATATATGAAGAAACATGAAACTATTAACTTGCTAACTCTGTTGTTTTTGACTGAGCCTTGATAATGTTCAGCGGTGGTGAAGTGCAGTATATTATGGAGCATAAGAATTTCTGACTGCCACTTTATATATTCGGCTTCACCAGTGCTACTCGCATTATCGAGACGCTTATTATTATCCCAGAATCCAATTTCTCTAAATCTAGAGATGCTACCATTTGTGCACATTGTAGAAGCGTATCTTTATTGCCACAAGTTAATGTTCCAGCACTTTAAGGCATTGCCGCTGATTTGGAAGTTGTTTTCTTCCTATCCTGCCGATTACACTTAGAATGTTTCCATTTCTTGGTCTCCTTGAATACGTGCATTTACTAACTTATTGCAAGTCTATAAATAGACTTGTGTAGTTTTTTTTTATTTTAACTAGTTTTGTAGGTAACTAAATAAATTCACAGAGTGCACATGCCGGATGATGATCCAGACTTTGTAAATGCAGTCATATTGTTTACTTTTATTATTCCCGGTAAATTTTATCTCCAGGCCGATTCTTTGACACGAGGCAAGGGGCCTTCTTTGCTCCCGTCTGTTTTCTTGACATTTAGGCACGAATGATGCAGGCCTTCCTAATTTGTTGAGGCTCTGAAAATTTGACGGGTGACAATCAGTTGCGGAGAAAGGCATATAAATACTTTAGCGTTCTAATTACACTTTAGATACAATTCAAGTTATGCTCACGAATAGGGCTTTCAGACAACAAATTTGAAGTTTTCTCAAATCCCTCTCAATCAAAAAATAAAATAAAGCTGGACCAATTTGCGGAGGTACCTGTGAATTACAACACCAATAGTAAATCAGCTCCACTTGAACTATAAACGCTGTCAGCTGCATAGAAAAATCGTTTATACTACGGTCGGTTGAATGCTATAAATTGCTTCCAGTACGAGTCGTTCCACATGGAACGTGCTCCAGAACGAAGACGTGTAAGAAATTCTAATCATCTGAGTGCATATGTGTTACTGGCAGTCTTCGGAAACAGGAAGCAAGTAACGTGCGCTGAGATGTTTGCCTGAACAGCAAAGGCAAAAGTCACACGAGTGACTGCGGAGCACAGTTAAGTCAAAGCCAAAGACTGTAATCCAAAGACTCGCTCCTGCTAAGACTAACCCTGTAATCCCTGTCTGTTTTGGTTCATCCACAAACTATAGAATCAGTGCTTTAGTAAGTATTCTGAGCATCTCACAATGAAAACTTATCACGAAATCTTCCCAACTCAGTGTCTGAATATTCTGCTGATTAAGAAAGAAAGCGTAATATTTGGCACGCTGCAAATGAAAGTTTTATATCTTAAGCATACTTGTGTCGGAAGAGCTTTATTCCCTGCGGCATCAAGACAGGAAGAAATGTAGTAAATAATGCACAAGTATCGATGATCATAAGTAAAATATAAATACACATGATTCTTACAAAATAACTGGAAATCTTAGAAGCAGTGATTTGTCAACATTGACTGCTGCACCTGATTAGCATTCGCCTGATGTTGGCGGAAGTCCCGCCAGTCTACCACTATATGCGGGCTGGCGGCAACATTGGAGGAGGATTAGGCCAGCTTTGCCTACAACAAGGCAATGCTGGACCTGGTTGCATATTTGTTAAATGCAATTATTGTGCAAGCGTTAGTAGCAGCTTTTTTCTGCATTCTGTTACGTTCTCGAAACATTTTGTATGTCATTGGATAGTAAATTCCGTAACAGCGCAAGAGACTTGGCGAACAGGTGGAAATTGACAGTGCTTCGGCCGTTCCCGTCTGCCTCTCCTGACTCTTGCTTTATTACTTGAGTTACATTCTAAATGTACCAACAAAAGTTAAATTTCTGTTGCTGCCTGGAAGGTTTTGTGACATTGAAATTTCAACATTGTACTGGATCTGCGACAATTTACGTATTAGATGACAACTTCAGTTATCTCAAGGTTGCTCTACTTGCAAATAACGTGGCTGACCAACCCACGCCATTAACCACGGTGATAAAAAGCAGCTTTGTTTTAAAATTAACTGAGGTCATACCGACTTACATGCTCATTAGACTAAATTATAAGCGATGTGTTCATTTGTTTCACTAAAATCCTATGTTAATCGATTAGATGTATGGTGTGCGAAGTTAAAATAAATGTATAGATTGTTTAACTGTATCTCATCAATGTAGGAGACCAAATAGAAAATTTACTTTCGTTGATACACTATTGATGTATAACCTAATACGTGAAGATGCCAGGTCAGCAAGTTACGTCTGAGTGGCTATGGTGCTATAGAAGCAATAATATTATCAGGATTGCAATGGCACCAATATTGTCTCAAAAAACAAACCAAATTTAAATCCTGATGAAGCAGATCGTGTATTGATTTCTGGATAGGTGTGTCAAGTCACCAATTTCTGTTATGCTATATATGTCGTCACTCCAGTATTGTTTATCTCAGTATATTAAGAACCACCCCAGATCACCAAAGCAAAGCTACTGGATCAGCAGTTTTGCTTACACCGGCCCAGCTTGATGCTATACTGTCATGGGTTTTGCAGGGAAGCCATACAGCAGCCATATCAAAGAATTAGGAATGAAACGAAGAAAGAATCGCAGTAAAAAGAAGCTCGTGGCCATTGCCTCATCGTCAAGACGCATGTAACGCGTAATAAATGTGCGACTGCATTTTTTTTAATTAGGTGGACAGCTACCCAAATTTGCCACGCTTCTGAAAAAAGAAAGAAACTGACGTAACCCACATATTAGCGTCATAAAGGAAGCGGTACAGGAAAAATAGTTTTCTTGTAGACAAGAACAATCAACAGTAACAGACTTGTGAGGGTGTGCATTTTCACTTACTCAGGTTAGGAGCACATCTCTTTAGGCACGCTTCGCATGTCGTATAACTATTCATATTCTTCTGCTTATGACATATTCCTAACAATACAGCTTCGCATGTTCCTTTTGTCTGGTCATAAGACCATGTCTTAGGGCCTGCACAATTTCCAGGTTTTGGCCTTTTCGAGCAACCTCCTATACCTCGCCCTGGAAGCACACAAAGAACAGACTTTTGATTTCTGAATGAAGTTTGCGCTTTGCCCAATATAGGTTCCTCATGTAGTATAAGTCCATGGATGGGATAGGATACTCTCTTAAAATTATCCTAAACATAGAAGAAATATGGCTTAACGCAGATCATATTACGCTAAACAATATTAAGTGCCTAAAGAGTAGCATTTTTATAATAAATGTTCCCCATATGCAATAAGCAATAAAGGAAGGTAAAATTGGATTTCGCAAGAAAATCTGAAGCTTAGTTTGTCAGGACAATGAAAGTGCTAGGCATAGAAGCATCTGGTACGATATAACACATTGGGTGCAAGCGCATCCTGCATAATTGAGCGTTTTTAGGGTACGATATGTTGACAGTGATAGCAAGCATTTCATGAAGTGTGACCATTCATGCTGTATATTTGATTTTAAGGAGTGCAAAACAGAAAGCTGATCGCTATTTCAGGCACATCTATAAGTTAACATGAAGGATTACAGTCAAAACGTGAAACATATTGGACATTTTCATGTACACTACTTCCGTCACGATTCCATGACGCGGCCTTGACAGCGCTATGTCTTCGGCCATTTGCTGTCTGTTCTTTCCTATAGCAATTTCTTTTCGCGAACTTCGTGAGCACGCCTATTTAATCGCATGTTCTAATGTTTCTTTATATTTGTCCTTATGCTTTGATAACATGATCATCTCTCGATTATGCAATCCTTGATGCACTGAAATATTTAGACGTCGGTGGCCGGCTATATGCATCAATTCTTAGCTACCTGAGTGACCGCACCGTGTATATGTCGACAAATTATGGGGACGCCGGCCAGTATAATATCTATCGAGGTGTTTCACAACGAGGAGTTCTGAGACCAACTCTTTTCAATATTACATTGATTGGCCTTGCATCTGAACTCCCTAACACGGGTTAGATTAGCACATATGCGGATGACATATGCATAAGGGCCTCTGAAGCCACCCGTCCCCAAATGCGTGCCTGGCTTCAACGTGCAGTGACAATCACAGCTAAACCTCTGCGGCATCAGTGCCTCCAGCTTTCGATAGAAAAATGACCCGTGATTGCATTGACGCGGAAACGTATGACCAGCTATCCCATAACCGTTAAAGGAACAGCAATACCTGCAGTAACACACCGTAGATTCCTTGGCTTAATCATAGGCCGGGGACTATCTTGGTCAAGACACATCGCCGCTCTGAGGTCAAAGCTGAAGTCTGTTGTTCACGACTTTCACCTCGTTGCACGAACAAGATGGGGCCCCTCGGAGTGATCACAACTTCAAGTGTAACAAGTCCTATTCGTAGGGTATATACGGTGCAACATTCCGGCGTTCTCAAGCATGCGACATAGCTGTGTGCGCACGCTGGAGAGCATTCAGTTTCAAGCATTGCGCACATGTTTGGGCCTCCCACGATGCACGTCAACCAATGGAACGATAGCAGACGCTCGTGCTTGTCATATTTGTGTATACTTGCTCTGCGAGCCTCTTCGAATGTAGCTTCGCATGTTCAACCGACACGAGGCACCTTCCTCTGTCATCTCTCCCTGCCACCCAACCAGGTTCCAGCTTTTCAAGGACTCTATTGCATCATCCGAATATTCTGCCGTCAAGATTTTCTGATGGCCTGTATTCAGACACTACCCCCATGGGTTCTGGCTAAACCTTTCGTAAAACTGCGGATTCTTGGAATAATATAACAAAATGTCATCCGTTGCACCCATTGACCTCACGCAACTTACCCTGTTTCATATTTCTGCCGAATACGCAGATACTGCACACACGTATACCGATGGCTCTGTCACGCCATATGCCTTAATTGCAACCTTCGTAATCCCACATTTTATCTTCGCTCGGCGCTTTAAAATAGACCATAGTTCAACATAAAGTGCCGCAGAACATGTTGCTATCCAGGAGTCACTTGGATCTCTCTCCGAGGAGCCTCCTCACGCATGGACGATATTCTACGATTCTAAGCCCGCTCTTAAAAGAATTGACTGTGTCCTCAGACGGGGACCGTATTAAGCAATTACTGTACCATTACAGGGCATCTCGACAATCCATGTAGAAATTGCCTCAATGTTACCTTTTAGTAGATATCTTCACACTGTGGCGTACAGCGAACTAACAGGCAGACGTTGAAGCGAAAATTGCTTTAAATAATGCTTCTGAGGTACGAATGGCGCTCCCACGAATAGACACAACCACCCTACTTCATTGCGTAACACGCAACCGTATGTTGCAACACTGAACCCAACCAGATCGACGATACAAATGAGTAGATAAATGGCAACAAGAAATGAAATTTCGTATGCTTCACTAGCTCAGAAGTAGCCAAACAAGCATTCTACACCGGATTCGCTATGGTCTCGCATTGAGCAATGGTTATAAACATCGGATGGGTTGCAGTGATACTAGCCCAAACTGTGAATACTGTCAGGTACCAGAAACACTTGAACATATATTTTACGTGCGTCCCACCTACGCGCAAGAACGATAGCAACTGGTCTTTTCCATTGCAAACGTCGATAACAGGCCGCTGTCACACGGGTTTCTTTTAGGTCTATGGCCTAATGCAAACGTTGCCCTGGTAACAAGTGCCGCTATATCCTTTCTCCAAGCCACTGGGCTAGACGCAGGGCTTTATAGATTCTACAGCGATGTGAACTTCTATATACGCATCTATTCCTCAAATCATCAACATCGTCATTCATCAGCCCTTTTATTTACCATCCCTTTTCCCTAGTGTAGAGTATCAGGCCAAAGCAAGTCATAGCTCAGGCGTACCTCTCTGCCTTTCGGTCAATAAATCTCTATCTATATCTCTCTGCTTGCATTACTTTATATTGCACTTGCATTATTTCATTCGCGAATTTCTCTAATAAATACAAATTCCGAACCAAAACGCTTCACACAAAGCCGCAAAAAGCGTATATTTATGGGCAGAGCTACGGCAACGTAGACATCCGTGCATCATAATTTGTAATAGTCACACCTGGATCACACCTGTGCACTGTATCGTATACAGCACAGGCATTTCAAACGAATGTAGAATGTATACACCATTGCCTAGTTTTATGCTTCCTAAACGATGCCTCTACTACCTATAATAAACTAGATATGGCTCATGTATTCACCCTTCAGTTTACTGAACGCAAACTTTTGAGTTTACAGTACTCACTCAGGTGTCATGGGGCTCATAAGGCAAGTTCGCTCCACACATCTATACTCCGTTACACAGGCTCACGTAGCTCTACCTTATTCGTGTGTGATTCTGGAACCGCAACTCCGAGTGGCAGTTTCTTAGAGTCACTCAGAATCCAACCTAGGTAGGTAAAATAGGTGTGGTGCCACTGACTAGTGAATTGATGCCTCTGTTACTACAGATAATGCAAAGAGCATTGTACTATGCCGACATCATCTGCTGTGCTTTGTAACCACCATGTACAAAGCTACAGATTTTAAAGGATGATTCTCACTCTGAAAATGATGTGTTTTGGTTTCGTATATTGCCTACGAGGAAATATTGTCTCTTGTGCTACTTATAATGTTATCTATATGAATTGCATGAACATAAAATATTACATGCATTGTGCGATAAATACCAGCGATGCATTTTCGCTATGTGTGAGACACACAATTGAGGTACCCCCCCCCCCCCCCCCCCTAGCGACACACAACTTATACAGCGGATGAATTACAGGTGTTAACTATGGCGTGAAATAGCCGCCAGAACTTACCTTCCACAAAATTAAGGCCAGCGAGCAAGCAGATAAGAAAGACGTAGAGGCAGATTTTCATTGCGCGTTTTAAAATCCAAGGCGGCGTTCAATGCGACAAAGCAAGATCTGCATTCTCTACTTGCTTTCCTGCAAACGGCACCACAGTTTGCATATTTTGCCATCTGTTCCTCATAGAAATTTAACAATTAAAACATGAATGTATTTTTATGAGCTATACCACTGTTTGCTTACTTTCTTTCTATTCTTCGTGCATCAATAATAAATAAAATGTAAATGTATTTTTGCAAGCGCCTATGCTTCCCAGCTGGTGTTGGAGATTTCAATGCGATGATGTATATGATTGCGCATGTGGTAGCTAGCAAACATTTCTCACTTTTTCTTGCACTTTGTTTATTTGCGCTTCTTTTTTTTCTAAGGATCAGAAAGAATAACCTTCACAAGGGCCTTACAAGAGCAAACACAGAAAGACTAAAGAATTGCGCAAGCTTGGGAGGTAAACATGAACAGAAAATCAGGTTTTCATTGGAGATTGAGGAAGGAAGAGGCCGGGATTTGAGATTATAAAAAAAATATTTCGGGGAGATGGCACCTACACATAGGAAGAAAACTGTCGTGCATACCATGATGCAACAGTTGGCAATAAAATAGCTTGCGCAATTATGGCCCATGAGAAGCATACGTGCTTGAGTCATTCACATTCATTGTAAGTGAAGTTGGCGTTCTAAAACGGTCGTATCACAAATCGATCCGGAATCAACGAAGGCTAATTCCGACGGGAGCAATTGCCTCAAGAAACAAAGACAGTAACACAAAGTTAGTTATAGTGTCTTGCTTAGCTGGGGATCCATAGAGGTAGTGGTAATTATTATGTACTGGAGAAAAACGAACAGTAGGCACTGCTTCGAGGAAGACGACGACGACCAGTTTAGTTGAAGCCGTGTGCCTGGATCGCCTGAGCTGTGTGACCTCTCGCTGCGAGCTGTGTAACCCTATGAAAGCTTCATTAGTTACTCCCGGAGATCTCTGGATAATTTGGTGGAGGTTCTGGGCCCTTTACAGACCTGGAACTCTGCATCCGAACGCTCCCTCCCGTTTGTACCATGCCCGAAGAAGCTGGTAGCATGACCCTCCCCAGGCATCGCTTATCGTCTGGTCCGGTCGTCGACCTGCTCCGGTTCTCCATCTCCGGCCAACGAGATCCTCTTGTCTTCAGCGGCACGAATAATCACGTCGTGGGGGACTGGCTCTCGTCATACGACCACGTGAGTGCTCATAACAAATGGTATATGACACAGCTAAACTGACTAACGCCATCATCTATATTCCTAGAGTCGCTAATCTCTGGTTCTGGCATCATGAATCGTCCCTTTCCTCCTGGACTACATTTACGCGTTCTTTCAAAGTCCTTGGTCGCCCTGCTGGATGCAAGCTTCACGCGGAACAATGCTTGCAGTCGCGCTAAGCAAAAGTGAAAACTCCACCGACTACATTGAAGATGTAGTTAACCTTTGGCGGCACACTAATCCCGCTATCCCCGAAGCTGAAAAGATACAGAATGTCCTAAAAGGCATAGAGGATGACGCTTCGCAAATGCTCTTGGTGCAAAATCCTCAAACGCTTGACGACGTCATTACGCAGTGCCAAAGCTACGACAAGCTCCGCAAACGACGCCTTACTACGTGCCGTGCTGTCGCGCCGGACTACGTGATTTCGGCTCTGCTGGACAGTTCCAGGGCTGCTCCCGTCCACTTCTCGTTCCTCGATCAAACGAAACAATTCGTTTGCGCCAACTGTCACTTCTGCCTGTTGCCTAGTCGTCTGAGTCCTTTTTGTCTCCGGAAATACGACGGGTCATAAACTAATAAGTCAGCCACTCACAACCTCTCGCGAATATGCCACCTCCAGCGCCTGTTCCACTCACGTACGTTGCCGTACTCGCCTGTCCAACCCCTCCGCCTGCAGATGCGCACTAGAAGCCCACAAGCGGCTTCTATGCATCGCGTTCGGCAGCTGTGAGCTACATGTCCTGAAGCGGCTTCCGCACCTCCATGACCCCTACGCACGGCTGAGCTTTGGGCACCCCAGTCTGGGCCCCCTGTTTACAATCCATGGCCTAACCAACACAACCGGTCCATCTGCTTAGCGTGCCGATACTGCGGGACCACAAGAGAATGTTCCGCACTCCCCGTCCGGCTTTGATCCCACAGCACTGCTCTCCTCTTCCCCGAAGCTTCAGCACTCGTTGGCCACCACGTCCCCATCGACGTTCACTGTCCTTCATTATCCGCCGCGCTTCTGCTGAAGAGGAAAATTAGGAGGCGCAGTTCCGGAGGCAAGAACTGCGATTTCATCTAACTCCTCAAGTCCTCGTTTAATGTTTGCGAACGTCAACCAAGTCTACGACGAAGGTATCGTCGTCCCCACGCTTGTGGACATGGCTGCCGCAGTTTTCAGTGATTGCCAACCAGCTTCGCCATACGCTCCTAAAAGTTGCGACGCCATTTTCGGCTGTTTCCTACCTACAAGTGTGGAGCCAAATGGCCTTTAGGAACAGGCATCGTCTGTGTCGCCATTTACGACAATTTCTACCAGATTCAGTTTGTTATTCCTCGCTACTCTCATGGCCTCATTCTAGGATGGGACTTCCTCTAATGTCATCACACACCTATTGAGTGTGCCTGTGCAGACCTAGCACTGACTCCATTTTGCGGCAGTACTTCTGAAGGTTTGTGTCTATGTTTTGGTCTGGTGTTCGTCGCCACCGCCACCAATATTCCTCCTTTCCCTTCTGTCTTTGTGCCCATTTCACGTGCTGCCCATTTAGTGCTGCATGCAATATTATATGAGTAGCGGGGTGCCAAAGGTGGAACGTAGAATGGTTTAGGGCTTAGGTACCCATAGGGAGCCACATCGAGTAAAGGCAGCATAAGCTCGTCTGTACACTATCGCGGACTGCCAGTCTTCCGCGCGAACACTTCCTTTGGTATACTCCGGCAAATGCGGGCCCTAGCAACCACTTTTTTTCAGCTTCGATCGCCGCAACGCCTGGAGGTCCTGCACCATTTGTTTCATCATAACCCCAGTTGCACCCTTGAGGCCTCCGTTCGCTTGCAGTATCTTTATTTTCGCATGCTACGCAAATCCCAACGCAGGCATGGTGAAGAACCAGCGAATATTCCCGTTGTATGTGCGGGGCATATTTTCTTTGCGTAGCTTCATTTTCCAACGCGTACCTGCACGGCGATTGTGTGCTTCGCGCCCCTTCCGCGATGACGACGGCGCTGTCGCCAGCTTGTATTGTTTTGTCAACAGATTGATATATTGGCTACCTACTGCGCAGCAGCAGTTGTCACGCGGTTTTCGTTGTGCCTGCGAATTCTCAGAGCACCGTCCAAGAATCTGAAGGAAACGTAAAGCATTGCTATCAGGTGCGAAGTGGTTCTTGTGCACCAATTTTGTATGGCATGTCGTATAATCGCCGCAATAGCTGAAAACAAAAATATAAATGCAGTACCTTCACTATATCAAAGATTTTTCCTGATAAGCTATCAAAACCTTACATAAGAGTATGCATATATTTTGTTGACTGGTATCATAGATAACAAGGCGCGGGAGTGTAGCTAATGCTCTGTCGTTTATGCGAATGTCAGTACACATAGCAGAAGAGCACTTGAAGCTGAAAACGTTGCTTGTATAATGCAGACAATTCTAGAAAGTGTTGCTGCATTTGTCTGGATGTACTTCTCTCGTGTGATGTGCTAAAGCAGGAAAGAGAATATGTACATTTAAGTATCGTTAAAATGCTAGGAATTTTCCTCTGATATCGGTTGAGTCAATCATAGAGCTTCATAGGTTAACAATGGCCTTCCTTTTTGCAATAACAAATAGAAATATTAAAGATGTTATTTCTTTTTGACCCGGTATCGCGAAATGAGAATTTCGAAATTATAAAAAAGTGATTTTTAAGATAACTTGTTTCAGCAACCGCAACCGGCAGCAAATTTTCTTTTTCAATTCCACACGTGTGTCTCAGATACCCCTTCCCTAGCTTCACTTCATTCCCTCCCTTCGGATATACCGTATAAATGCCTTTTTGAAAGTAGTGCATTGTCTAATGTTGAGGAACGGTCAGGTTATGGTTCATTGGCTCAAATATTTCTAAGGTAAGTTGTGTTTAGGTATATGTCAGATTTCTCAGTTTTACAACCTGTTTTCATTATTAAATTAAGATCGCTGTTTCTAGCAACCACGCAAAAACAAAAGCAACCTTCTTTTTCGTTTTCTGTGCTGTTGAAACTATTTTCTGTGATCGTTGGTACATCTACGATTGTGTCAAAAGGGCACATACACTTGCAATTCTGTGAAAACCATTGTTAATGAATGCGAGGACAAAATACGAAGATAGGTAGATTACTTTGATGGCGACTTTGAAGCGAAGACGATGTATTGACAAAATAAACGTCATCATGGCGACAATGGTAGGCAGAACAAGTCGGCGCTACGTCAGGAACGGCATACAGACGATCATAGCACGAAAGTGACGATGGTGTATAAAAGATAGCCAAAGCCTTCACGATCATGAGAACGTCGCCATGACAGCGATGAGAAGATTTAGGTGATACCTCCCCTAAAAGAAAGAAAAAGAAGAAAAGTATTTAAAAGTGAGTTCCGTTCCACTCAGCGAAAAAGGATGACCGGCGAATTTAATGGCGAACTGCATTTCCGCCGGTGGTCGGCCCAGTATTGCACTACCTTCGTGATCGGCTCATGTATGAGGAGTGTTTAACGCCTGCTCAAGCTCTGCCCCGAGTCGGCCTGGTATTGCACTATCTTTGGGATTTTGTGGCTGCACACAGAGAGGATCCTCGGGGAACTAGCCCTTAAGGGCTTGGTTGTAAAAAAAATATACTTCATGTGGTATATGTGACTCATACGAATTAAGCAACACACGAGCCGCAACAGCAGAACTACGCACGCTCCTGTGTAATTCAATGATTCGATAGAATACACTATGATACCTTTGAGTTCTCCGGGGCGATGGTATTACTATTCAATTTATAATAACTATATTTAGTGCGACGTTGGTCCAGGAATGTAGCACGTGCTACTCCTCTTTTGTGAAACAGTAATTGTGATCAAAGATGTCCAAAGCCGATGAGATGCTTAGAAAAAAGAAATACATAGAGACGATTTCTTCGAAATTTACTTACGAATTAAATATTCTGGAAAGCTAACGAAAATGTTCGTGGGCAGTTTATATTCACGTCGCTTTTGAGGTCCACGTGTTCTCTAGAAAACTGACAAACGTGGATGTAGTAGTTACGGAAACACGAAGGCAAAACAAAACACGTTAACAATAGCAATAATAGCAATAATATGTGCCATTTCAGAAAAACAAGAACAAGAAGGCGTAAAATACTGGTCTTGTTTAATTTACCCAGAGGCGATGAATTAAACTCCCCTTCTTTGAACAAGTGCCTGGTGTTCCCATGGTTCCAACACGCTGGGATTTCTATGCAGCTACCCAGTGCACGAAACATAAAATCGCAATCAATCTCCGTGGCACGGCAGTCGGAACGCGCATAAGACGTGTTGTCTTATTTCGTGTATTAATTACAGTTGTATTATAATCAAGTTAAAATTATTCTTAATTGTCTATTTTATGACCAAAGAATTTGTGTGAAAAATGTGTTACACACTTGTTTCATCCTCTTCTGTGTATATAATCCTTTGTATTCTGCTCACCCTGCTTGGACTTCTTGTCCGCAGTATATTATAAACAAACAAACAAACAAACAAACAAACAAATAAATGAATAAATAAATAAATAAATAAATAAAATGCGTTTCCATTAGTATTCTACTGGCTAGGCTAATTGGCACACTATTTTTCAGGCCAATGCTTTTCAAAAGCAGGATATGATTTTTTGGGTCATTGTTAGAATTTTGCGAGATCTTTTAGTGCAACCGCAGTGCAAAAATAGCGCGTTAGGCAGCGTGTTAGGCAGTGTTAGACAGCATTTTCAGTGCTGTAATCATGCCTCTATCGTGTAGTGCTGCCATCCCATTTTCTTTGCTAAGCCACATCTTTTCCATCAACTTTTCCTTCCTGGTTAGGCGAAGAAAAACATTCTTTATAACTAGTCATAGGTTTAACCGCACACCTGCGATTAAGATTGGCCTGAAAACAGCTCTCTAGCGGGTTCACTTCTTGATTGGGCTAGCTCACTAGGTTTCGCTTAAAAAAGAGTACGCCGCAATATTAAATAATATACCACTAAAAACAACAGAGACAAGTGCGAGTTTACTGTTTCTTTGGGATAAAGATAAGAGACGTCGGGAAATACGGTCTTTATTCAAGACGCATCGGAAGGAACAGCATAGAAAAGAGGAAGGGGAAGCACAAAGAAAAACAATAGAAAGGATGGAAGTGGGCAGGTATGAAATGTTAAAACATCTGTAGATCATGTAGAGAAGCTAGTGACTAAGACAAAATTCTTTAATTGTTCGCTTGTAAAGCACTTTCGTGTATGCGAGGAGGTGAAACACACCACCGTTAGTCAGAGAGCAGTCAAAATGCAATTCCAGGCTGCGTGGACCGAGCCGTGCTTAGGTACGCCGTAGTGGAGGAATCCTGAAATTTTGACCACCTGGGGTTATTTAACGTGCACCTAAACCTAAGTACACTGGTGTTTTTGAATTTCGCCCCCATCGAAATGCGGCCGCCGTGGCCGGGATTCGATCCCACGGCCTCGTGCTGAGCAGCCCAACACCAGAGCCACTGAGGGTACTTTCGATAAGCAGTGCTTTCATAACAACATATAAAATGCTCATTGGCATAATTTTTTAGTGAGTAATCGTGCAGAAAGTATATTCAAGAAATATTTAACCCCATACGGCGCGGCTTGATGTTGTAGACTTCACGCTGCATTTTCTCAAACTAGGTAGGCGCGTGTTGCGCTTTTCGATAACCGGATAACCGTAATAATTCGGTCAAAAGCGTTAACCGCCAAACCAATGAAACGTTGTGCCCATAACATTGCATTCTACTTTGAAAATCATCATTCCGTTCCTGTAGTTATATGAAACAGAAGTAGATTTAACAAGTAAATTAAAAAATACAAGGCAAACAAAAGATCAAACTGTTGCAGAGTTCCTAAGCTTTAAAATTTGCTTGAAGGTGCACTTCGTGGACGAATTCCAGCCATGTGGGGCACGCCTGTGACGATGATGTACCGTCAGGCAGGTCGTCATAATCCTGTGCACTACATTATATTTATATTCAAAGTCAAAAACGGATGTATGTTCTCAAGATTTTTTTAGGTTTTCACAAAATTTGCTGCATATAACTAAAGCCATTCCTGTGTGATAACAATGCCAAAGCCTGCAATTTATTACATATTCAGGCTTAGTTTCCGAGAAGTGCACTTCAAACTGTAACGAAAGTTCTAGATGGTTTATATAAATTGTGAGCCCATTTGAACCTAAACTCCATCTTACATGTGGTGTATTCAGACTACTATAAATGATTTCCGATATGCTTTATTATTGGTTTATTACCAGGAATAGGTCCCTTGTAATTGGCACATATGTTAGCAGGATGCGAAAAAGAGAATATTCGAATCATGATTCCTGTTTTTTTTTTTATTATTGTTCCAGTTTTCTTGCAAACGTAGGTGAAGTACGTAGCTGTGGCAAGCGTTTCCTTCAGAAGTCCACGTTTAGGATTTTTTCGGACAGGCCTTCTTTATCCATTTCACCTTTTCCGCGCCCTTTTTATCTTCTAAAAGAAAAAAGAAACGTTGAATCACAAACATCCTTCGGCAGACAATTACAATGTTATCATGTCCTGCCTAATTCGACGCAAGTTTCGCAGGTATGGGGCATACACTAAGTGAAGACAACTTTGCGAATGATGCGATAAGACTATTTGTTGCGCTTGCGTAAACAGTTTGATATGCATGACAGCTTACTTGTGGTGGTACGCATGAATTTAATTTGCTTCGCTAGTGGTAAAATTATTTGACCGCTAGCTGCATATTACTCCATACGATGGTGTTGTGACCCTGAAAAAAACCGCATTGTCGTTTCATGCAGCTGCTTGTATTATTTTGATATTGCCTGTCGGTGTGCCTGTTTATATTCGGCGTCTTGTTCCTTTTTATTGTTGCATTGTGAATACCTAGAGCGCCATTTTATCTTGTGCGACTTCAGTACCTTGTACTGCTCCTGATCAGCATTTACTTCCTGAAGCAGGCAGAATTCAACAAAGGTGGTCCATGAGCGTTGCGTTAGTGTTACGTCGTTGAAGAACCGGTGGTGTCTTTGTTCTGCCAGTAAAAAAAAACTGCTAAAATCACGGTACTGTTTACTATTATGTACCTTGTATTGGCACCCAACAACTTCATTTCTTTAGCATGCGCCATGCTGATGATAAATGCTTCCAGGGCTCCTGTTCTGTAAAAATCCACAAGCCGGCGGAATGTTCCCGCGGACAAAGGATCCCTACCAATACATGTTTTCTTCTTGTTCTTCCAACTTCCACATTCCTGTTGAAGTTATTTGTTGTATTAGATGCCTCCGTTTTTTATTGAGGAGTACTTCTGCCCTTGCTCCGTCGCGATAAAATGTTCAATACCTTGTAGAAAATGGCTCCCTTTTTCGTGCTGTTATTATGCACGAATAAAACGCTTACAATGGTACCCATTACAAGACGCAGCCTCAACGAGATTTTGATGACAGGCCTTGCTTTTGATCTCTAAGCGCACTGACACAAAACCTATATTCACTGTTTTCTTTTTTTTTTTGCTGCAATCGCCCATGCAATCGCATAATATTTAATTTGAATAATGATTAACCAAACCAGGTTTCATTTTATCACAATAAAGTACCATTTGGTTTCGTTTAAAAATTAACTTGACTATGTAGATCAACAAAATACAACGCCGCATTCGCTTTTGCAACAATGTGCAGAATTACTCGCGAGTTATGTACTCGCAATTAAAATCCGTCACTGGAGCAGCCTACTTACTTTGAGACTTACTAAAAAAAACCTTTGTTTTCTAAGTTAAGTGCCTAGCAGGAACATGATATAGAAAAATATAAATATACCATGACCAAATGTAGAGTGCGTGAACAATAAAAGACTAATGACAATATTGTTTCGAAACCTTTTTAATGACAATAATCTATTCTGAAACTAATGAACTGCAATGTATTACCTAGCATTGGAAGGAGTACACAAAATTCGAAGTTTTCCATCTGACCGCAAAATTCGTGGAATATGCCTTGGTTCAGAGTCGTTGACGAATTTTCTCCTAAGGGCTCGATATAAACTGTAAATCGCGTGGTCTTGAGGAGTGTTGTCTAAATAGTAAAATTGGAACTTTCCTGATGCACCTCATACTTATACATGGGTGATAAATTACGGAATACAAAGGGAACTTAAGGCGCCTCCGGTTACTGTGTACACGGCTTTGTTGTTTTATTAGCGCGAAGTTTTGTTTCAAAATTATCACATGGTTTTGCCTGGGCTTGTAGATTTGTCGGTCACCGATTTGGCTATCGCCAATTATGTTCCTCCTGACTATTAAATAAAGAATGTGCGTCTCATGCCGCGATTCGAGTCTCACCCATCTAGTGGAGCAAACCGATGCTATAACCAATAGGCCACAATACTTTTCTCCTGCCACCACCAACTACTTCTTTTTTAAATGATCGCGGCGAGTTGATGATTACAATTTACACACCATGGCAACATACCCACGACGGGTAATCTACCAAGAAGCGTGTCCGTCTGCTGATCATGATGATGATATCAATAGTGTAGCACGTAACCACAACGGATGTCTGGCCAAGAAATGGGAGGGAGGTATTGTGCTCCCGCCAACTAAACCCTTCATCACTGCATGTTGATGATTGTTTTCCATATTATGGCACATACTCTAAACGGGAGAACAACCAAGACGTATGTCGGCCTGTATAATTTGATGACGATTCTCACACTATGGCACACACCCAGAACGATCGACTGGCCTTGATGTGGTCGCTACATATTTGCCAACAGCTAGCTCTTTGCGATTTTCACCAAGTGTTGATGCTCATTATGATTTAAATACTATGAAGCACATCCACAGCCAAAAGAGTGTCCTGATATTGATTAGGATAATGATTTACATACCTTGCGACGCACCCATAAGAAGGGAACGGTCAAAAGGCCTATATCCGCGTGTTGATTATCGACCGTTTATTATCGATAATTGACCTATCCCACAGCCTGGGATGAAACAGTAATCGGGTGGTACATATCGTGCCAATGCCAGCAAGGCGTTTGAGATGATCGCCGGGTGTTTAGGGGGAGCCTATTCAGCTTAGCTATGGGCCAAACCCACAACGGGTAATCGGTGAAAGAGTGGCAGTACATTTAAAATAAGAAAGAATGATGAAAGTCACGCCAATATAAGTTACAATATTTTCCGTGTTGGATAGTATGGGTGAACTAAAAAACATGCGCACGCAAGTTTACGCCATATACAGAAGAATCAAATGGGCAGATTTCTAGCATTTGATTAAACTCTTCAAGAAAGCTTTGCTTCGCGTAGACTTTGACATGTGCTTTCAACCTGATCGCGAAAGGACACGACGTCGTGTTTCAGTGGCTGCCTGGTCATCGCGGTATCTCCGGCAACGACCTCGCTGACGAAGCTGCTAGAAAAGCTCACGAGGGAGCAACCCTTGTTTCAATACCTTTATCGCGGACCGACGCAGCCCAACACTTAGGTAAGCTAGCGCACTCTTTGACATTGGAGAAGTGGCGCACACCTGATTCGCTCACCATCGCTTGCATTCCCTCGATCCCTCTATGCAACTGCGGCTGTTACCAGGTCTTCCGCGAAATGAGGAAACAGTGCTGTGCCGCTTACGTTTGGGCGTCGCATTCACAAATGCTTATGCATTTCTGATTGGAATGGCTGATAGCGCCGAGTGCAATGCCTGCGGTGTCGAGGAAACCATAGAACACCTACTGTGCTACTGCCCATCTTATGAAAATGAAAGGCAAGACCTCTGCACAGCTCTCAATCAGCTAGATGGAAAGCCGTTCACCTTGAACAAGATCTCGGGATCATGGCCTCGCATATCACAGCTACAAAAGGCCACAAAAGCGCTGCTGCGATATTTGAAAGCGACCGGATTGAGTCAGCGTCTGTGATCCGGACTGAGTGACCGACTGATATCTCCAGTGGACTTTCTCTTTTCCTTTTTTTTAATCTTTCCGTCCCCCTTTCCCTTTCCCCAGTGTAGGGTAGCCAACCGGGCTCAGTCCTGGTTAACCTCCCTACCTTTCATTTATCATTTTCTTTCTCTCTCAACCTGCATAACTTCATTTTGTGTGTGTGTTATTGGCACGCGCAGGTTCTTCTTTTTCCATCGAGACCAATGTTCGCTTGTATGTAATTACATCGCTCTCGACCAAGACATGCGTGCTGTAAAGGTGCTCATACATGCCGCAAAGCCGGAAGTTTGGTGGCCGTAGGGAGCCAAAGAAAAAGCACTTACTCATAGACAAGGATATATAATTTTGCGGCACTTTTAAGACAAAGACAAGTTTCAAGAATGAACGGGTACTTACTTAGGCATCGCTGCATACACAACTTGCAAGTTGAAAACGCGGCAGATTTGCTTTTACATACTGGAAATTGGAATGACTCGCACGTTTGTGTTTGTGGGTTAAACCACCACCTGAGAAGAGAACGAGAACCAGCGCAGTTCGTCTGTTGCGGCCGAAATGAGCATCTCGAAGGTCGTAATCTCCAACCTGAAACAAAGAACATGCAGATTTAAAACTTCCTTATTCTTACACAAATATATCTGGAGTTTTTCAACTAGTTTCATCATAACATAATATGACAGATGTTATTGGGAAGGTTGAGATTCGGTGTTGCACATTCACAAATGTGAGCCTGCAGGCGTGATCACTTCACTAGAGTGTACTCTACGGTTATGTATGAACTCATGTAAATAAAAAAACATGTAGGTATCTTCATTCTTAGTGCATTTCCCCCTGTATTTCTTCTAGTCAGTCGTAATGTCTTTGAGCATTTCTCCTTGTGTAGTAAATATTTTTTGACAGCATATCTATTTCATCAGGTTTCGACATATGCATTTCAGAGGCAATGGGCAATGCGATAAATATAATAATGAGAAATAGAAACATTTAGAGAAGGTTCTGCGATGGCACTTAAGAAAAGTAGAATGAAATAAAAGATTACACAATATAAACATGAAACATTCAGAAAAAAAATGTAGTATTATGCAAAAACTAAGCAACGAATGAGTTAGTTACAGCGTTTTCGAAGAGACGAGGATCTAATTTACTGATACACAAAAAGGTCATGTTCTAAAAACGTGTATCTATCATGTTGATTTTTCTGTTTGAATCTATTTTTCTGAAAGGGATGGCTACGAAGCTAGGATGGAAATACCTGTTGCAAAATGCAGGGAGAGGAGGCGAGGGTGGCAATATTATGAAGGATAAGAAAGGAAATAGGCAGTGCCCAATCTTCATTAGTCATATCATAATAAGCCAACAAACATTGATACTAAGGCCAGCATAGGCAAATTATCTGCACTCCTTAATTTAATTAACGACGTGATCAATGAGTGGAAATAAAATTGAGTGAAATGAACTCACCGCAGGTGGAATAATCCTTCTGACGTGTAGGATGCTCTTAATAACTGAGCTACCGCGGCTTTGTTTTCCCATCCAATTTCTAGCGTATTAAGGTTTATCTACTAGAACAAATCTTGGAATTATTAGCGATCACCGCCACTCATGGCCGTGGCAGACGATGTGGAACTACCTTTTTGCCGCTGGCGTGATTTCTACGTGACATTTTTGGCTGTAGGTAACTGATCCATAAGGCCACACATGCTATCTGAAGGCATGAAAGGTGCCGGATTCGAGAGCCTCGCTATGTAAGAAACTAGAAGAAAGAATACCGAGTTATACCGATCTTTATTACTCATTTTGTCATTCCATTTATTATCAAAAGCCAACAATCAAAGACACGGAATGCATAGGAGAAATTACCGGCAGTTTTGATTAAAAGGAACTTATAAATAATTGGAAATGACCTGCGGCCAGTTGCTTTCTATTCATCCACTCTCACTTCCACTTAGTTATTTAAATTAAAAACTACAAGTAGTTTCGATTGCGCACTCCTTAGTTTCTTATGACTGTGCATATATATATATATATATATATATATATATGCACACGCTCAGAGATGTATCTAGGCGTGCACAATATTTTACAAGGAAGCTGTAGAACGGCAGGGAATTTCCGTCGTCCGTGAACTAGCTCCATGGCGCTCCTCGGCGTAACCGCGGGAAAGCGCTGGCGCCACCGCTCACGCGTTCGTCGTCATAATCTCCTTTCACAGCTGGCTTCGTTGCCGTTGATTGCTTAAAGGGGTATAGGCCATTCGTTGGCAAATGGAAACTATATTTATCAGCAGTATCATCGTAATCAAAAGTCATCATTAGCAACGGCTAGATTATCGTCGTCGTCTTCTACACCTAGCTTGTTTGCGCCCTCGGTGCAACCGCTCGCACGCTCGTGCCTTTGCTCGCACGTTCGTCGTTGTCGTCTTCTTCCACAGCTTGCTCCGTTGCCGCTCATTAGTTCAGCGTAGAGTGAGTGAGTTAAATAACTTTATTTCGAGATTAAAACGATTCGCGTCCGGCGAGTTAGTGGGCTTGGGCCCCCGCCAAGGTTACGGCCAAGAGTTCTTGCCTCCCGGCGGCTTCTTTGGCCCGCTGGACGGCCCATAGTTGGTCTGCCGGGCTCAAGCTGAGCAGCGCGGCCCGCCATCGCGCGCGGAGGTTGTCGATGGAGGCTTCCCTCTCATTGTCCTGTATTAGTTCCTGGCATTGCCATAGTACGTGTTCTAGTGTGGCTCTGGTGCCACGCTACTTGCATCTATCTGTTGCATATATGTCTGAATAAATAGCGTGCAGTAGTATCGGACTCACGCACGATTTGCTTTGTAGTTGTCGTCGCTGGACAGCTTGCGATCTACTGGGTTGTAGATGGGGTGGTGGATAAGTGCATCTTTGCATCTTGTAATGGTTTTTGATGTCGTTGAACTTGGTCATTCTGTCTTGCCATTCTCATACCTCGAAGGGCTCGGTCGAGGGGTCTACATTCGTAGCAGCTCGGAAAGTGAGTACTCGAGCTACACTGTGTGGCGCCGCGTTAGGGTTGTCCTCTCCCATTGAGTCGGAGGTGTGGGCTGGTATCCACAGGATTTGGACGCATCTGTCTTCACTTGTTTTCTTTTTCTGCGTATGTTTAGCCCCTCGGCTGAGATCTGGCCTTATCCGAAGTTGCGTACTGCCGTCTGGGAATCGCGGGTTATATAGTACGCGTTGGTTTTTGCTAGGGCTAACGCTACAGCCGCTTCTTCAGTCGTTTCGATGCGTGTCGAGTTTATAGTCAAGGTTTTGCAGCATTGTGTGTTGTGGTTGAGTACTGGTGGGACAAAGCTGCGCTTGTGTTTGTAACTTGCTGCGTGTACAAAGACCGCGTCCATGTTTCTTCCGTAGTTCTTCGCCAGGTTCTTTACCCTGCTTTTTCTCCTGCCTTCGTGGTGTACAGGATGCATATTCTTGGCTAATGGAGGTACCGTGAGTTTGGCCCTTATTTCCTTGGGTATGTCCCGTTTGTCTCCTTGTTGTGTGTGGTAGCGGATCCCTAAATTATCTAAGATGTGTCTGCCCGCAGTCGTCTTGGAGAGGCGTCTATACGTTGCGTTTCTATTAGCTCCTCTAGCGTGTTATGCCGTCCCAGCTCTAGGAGTTTCGCCGTGTCAGAGCTTAGCTGAGTCCAATCGCTTCTTTATATAACTTTCTAATAAGGCATTTTCTTCTCAGGCCTTCTTTTCAGCGGTGTACCATCAGTGGCATGGTGCCACATACGTAATCTGGCTTATAATGAACGCCTTGATGATTCTCAAGACGCTTGATTCTTTCATTCCCTCGTGCATGTTGGTGATTCCCTTGATCAATCGCATCGTCTGAGAAACTTTGGCTTTGATTTTCCGAATGGTTTCTGCGTTGGTGCTCTTGGCTTCTATTATCATTCCCAACACCCTTATCTTCTCGACCTTGAGTATGGGTTATCGATTTTGGGTCATGGGTTGTATGTCTATGCAGGTTTGTGTGTTGTGGTTCTTGGGAGGTCTCCCCTTTAGAGTTGGTCTGTACAGCAACTGCTTGGACTTTTCGGCCGAGCATGTAATACCGGTGCCTTCTAGGTATTTATCGAATGTATCAACTGCTTCTTTTAGTCTCTCTTCAATCGGTCCATCGCTGCCATCGTTTATCCATAGCGTGATGTCGTCTGCATAGATTGTGTGCTTGAGTCCTTCGATTCTTTTTAATTTTCTAGGAAGATCAATCGGAGCCAGGTTAAAGAGCATAGACAATATAACCGATCCCTGCGGTATGCGTGTGCACTACAAACAGGCACTTTTTCGGACGTCAGATCTCAAGCCGTGATTTTTGCATTCTTGTCCGTTCAGAAGATACGTATATAGTTGTAAGTCCGCTCGCCCAAGCCGAGGTTGCTGATTTGGTGCAGTATGCTTAGCTGTGCCACATCTCTGAATACCTTCTTGAGATCTAGGCCGAGGATGGCTCGAGTCGATCTCCCTGGTACGTCTATAACTCGTTGCTTCAGCTGCAGCATGATGTCTTGTGTAGACAGGTTTCTTCGGAATCATATCATCGTGTTTGAGAGGAAGTCATTGCGTTTTGTGTAGTTGGTGAGCCTCGCGAGGAAGGCATGCTTCATTAGTTTGCCCACGCAGGAAGTAACGATATGGGTCTAAGATTGCCGAGTTGTAGTTGTTAGCCAGGCATTGATATAAGGATGACTTGTGCCGTCTTCCGTTGCTGCGGTATCTTTCGTTGTTTCCAGCACTCGTTGATATATTCTGTTAGTTTGCCAATGGACGCGTCGTCTAGGTTTCTGAGTGTCTTGTTAATAAGGACGTCTGGGCCCAGTGCCGATTTGGTGCAGAGTTTGTGCAGGACAGCTGTTATTTCTGCCTCGCTAAACTGTTGATCGAGATCCGAGTTCTGTTTCCCCTCGTATTCGGGAGGAATACAGGTTGATGCCTCCCATATGTATGAGTTCGACCTCTTTTAAGAATTCGTGCTCGGTTCTTTTACACGCGTATAGGAACTTGTGTATGTTTTGTCTGTGCACCGTTTTTGTTTCCTCAGGGTTAAGGATATATTTGAGCAACCTCCACGTCTTGCTCGTGCTCAATTGCTCATCCATCTCCATACATAGTTCCTCCCATTGTCGCCTTTGGTATTGTTGTGCATATTGTTCTATTTATTTGTTTAGTAAGGCTATGTTTTTACTTAATGTGATGTTATGGTTCTTCGGTTTCCATCGTTTCTGCAGCCCTGGTTTGGCCTCCCACATGTGCAAAAGCCTGCTGCCTATCGCTTCTAGCTAAGCTCTTGCGGGATCACCTGCGTTGATTTGGAGATATCTTCCTTTAGATTGGCTCTCCACTGATCAATGTCTGTAATGGTTTGTATGTTCCTTTCTTCCCTTATTTTCCTGAATTTCACCCAGTCAATTCACCAAATCAATCAAGTGGAAAGCTTCTACGAAGACGTGGAATCGGCGATGGGTAAAGTTAAAACAAAATACACTATACTGATGGGTCACCTCATTGCCAGGGTACGCAACAAGCAGGCTGGAGATAAATCAGTGGGGGAATATGGCATATGCTATGGAATAGCAGGGGTGAATTATTAGTAGAGTTTGCAGAACAGAATAATATGCGGATAATGAATACCTTCTTCTGCAAGCGGGATAGCCGATAGTGGACGTGGAGGAGCCCGAATGGCGAGACTAGCAATGAAATATGCTTTATACTCTGCGCTAACCCTGGCATCATACAAGATGTGGACGTGCTCGGCAAGGTGCGCTGCAGTGACCATAGGATGGTAAGAAATTGAATTAGGCTAGACTTGAGGAGGGAACGGAAGAAACTGGTACATAAGCAGCCGATGAATGAGTTAACGGTAAGAGGGAAAATAAAGGAATTCCGGATCAAGCTACAGAACAGGTATTCGGCCTTAACTCAGGAAGAGGACCTTAGTGTTGAAGATATGAACGACAGCCGTATGCGCATCATTAAAGAATGTGGAATAGAAGTCGGTGGTAACTCCCTTAGACAGGATGCTAGTAAGCTATCGCAGGAGACGAAAGATCTGATCAAGAAACGCCAATGTGTGAAAGCCTCTATCCCCACAGCTAGAATAGAACTGGCAGAATTTTCCAAGTTAATCAGCAAGCGTAAGGCAGCTGACACAAGGAAGTATAATATGGATAGAATCGAACAAGCTCTTAGGGACGGAGGAAGCCCAAAAGCAGTGAAGAAGAAACTAGGAATAGGCAAGAATCAGATGTATGCGTTAAGAAACAAAACCGGCAATATCATTACTAATATGGATAAGATCGTTCAAGTGGCTGAGGAGTTCTATAGAGATTTATACAGTACCAGTAGCACCCATGATGATAATGGAAGAGAGAATAGTCTAGAGGAATTTGAAATCCCACAAGTAACATCGGAAGAAGTAAAGAAAGCATTGGGAGCTGTGCGAAGGGGGAAGGCAGCTGGGGAGTATCAGGTAACAGCAGATTTGTTGAAGGATGGTGGGAAGATTGTTCTAGATAACTGGCCACCCTGTATGCGCAATGCATCATGACTTCGAGCGTACCGGAATCTTGGAAGAACGCTAACATAATCCTAATCCATAAGATAGGGGACGTTAAAGACTTGAAAAATTATAGTCCGAGCAGCTTACTGTGCATTGCCTACAAAGTATTCACTAAGGTAATTGCAAACAAATCAAGAACACCTTAGAATTCCGTCAACCAAAGGACCAGACAGGATTCCGTAAAGGATACTCAACAATAGACCATATTCACACTATGAATCAGGTGATAGACGAATGTGCGGAATATAACCAACCCTTATATATAGCTTTCATTGATTACGAGAAAGCGTTTAATTCAGTCGAAACCTCAGCAGTCATGGAGGTATTACGGAATCAGGGTGTAGACGAGCCGTATGTAAAAATACTGAAAGATATCTATATCGGCTTCACAGCCACCGTAGTCCTCCATAAGGAAAGCAACAAAATCCCAATAAAGAAAGGCGTCAGGCAGGGAGATACGATCTCTCTAATGCTATTCACAGCGTGTTTACAGGAGGTATTCAGAGACCTGCATTCGGAAGAATGGGGGCTAAGAGATAATGGAGAATACCTTAGTAACTTGCAATTCGCTGATGATATTGTCTTGCTTAGTAACTCAGAGAACCAACTGCAATGCATGCTCACTGACCTGGAGAGGCAAAGCAGATTGATGGTTCTAAAAATTTATCTGCCGAAAAATAAAGTAAAGTTTAACAGTCTCGGAAGAGAACAGCAGTTTACATTAGGTAGCAAGGCATTGGAATTGATAAGGGAATATATTTACTTAGGACAGGTTGTGACCGCGGATCCGGATCATGAGACGGAAATAATCAAAGAATAAGAATGGGCTAGGGTGCGTTTGGCAGACATTCCCATATCATGAACAGCATGTTGCCATTATCCCTCAAGAGAAAAGTGTATAATAGCTGTGTCTGACCAGTACTCACCTATGGGGCAGAATCCTGTAGGCTTACGAAAAGGGTTCTACTTAAATTGAGGACGACGCAATGAGCTATGGAAAGAAGAATGATGTGTGTAACGTTATAGGATAAGAAAAGAGCAGATTGGGTGAGGGAACAAACGCGAGTTAATGACATCTTAGTTGAAACCAAGAAAAAGAAATGGGCATGGGCAGGACATGTAATGAGGAGGAAGATAACCGATGGTCATTAAGGGTTACGGACTGGATTCCAAGGGAAGGGAAGCGTATCAGGGGGCGGCAGAAAGTTAGGTGGGCGGATGAGATTAAGAAGTTTGCAGGGACAACATAGCCAAAATTAGTACATGACCGGGGTAGTTGGAGAAGTATGGGAGGGGCCTTTGCCCTACAGTGGGCGTAACCAGGATGATGATGATGATGATGATGATGACCCCCGCGTTTGTCGGGGCCACCATTGAGCTGGATTCCGTTTATGAACTGGTCGCTCCCCAGTCTTCCTATGCGTTTAGCCATCTTATTGATTGTATATTTTTATCGAACGTGAGACGTGGTGTGCAGTTGTCACAGACGCTGTTGTCGTGCCTTGTGGGTGTTGCTAGGTCCGTGACGAGGGTAAGACCTTCCTGTTGGGAGTCAAGGCATAGATGTTTGTCTTTGGTGTGGACATACTTGTACCTCCATGTGGTGTGGGCGGCGTTAAAGCCTCCTATTATCACCTTCCGATCACCGGCTTTGTTGAGCGTGTGTTTGAATAGTGTTAGTAATATGTGTATCTTGAAATTTGCACTGCTGTATATGTTTAGAACAAATATGGTAACATTTGTCTTGCTTGATGGTATAATTTCAAGTAGTATGTTGTCTATATCTCTGACTCGTGTGTCATGTTGTACAACCGTATAATCTCTTCTGACTGGGGTGGTAACGGCATTGGTTTCTCCTACATCATTGCCTATAGTATAGTACCCTGATTGTCTGGCGAGACATATCGTTTCTTGTAGAATTATAACATCTGGCTTTTCTTAATTGTTTAGGTATTGATACAGATTCACCTTCTTATTTCGGGAACTTCTGCAATTATATTGCCATATGGTATATCTATTTTGCTTTGCTTGGCCGTGGTTATGCTGTGATGTTAGATGCCGTCGGGTATAGTATCGACGGCTTGAGCAGTATGGAATACTTGGGTGTTGCCTGGACTGTTTCAATTTCTTTTGCAGGGGTTACAGCTTCCATTCTTTCTTCTAACCTCGTTATCCTTGCGTTTATATTCTCAAGATGTTGCTCTTCGGGTTGTAGTTGTTCTGCGACTATGCCGACCATGGCCGCCTTAATTGATTCTTCCATCCGGCTCTTGCGCTCTTCTATATTTTCTCAAGTTTGGGTTGAAACTTTTCTAGACGTTCCATTCTGATGCTTGCGGTTTTAGTTTTCTTGGGTTTGCTCCTGTTGTTTTCAGTAATCTCTGCCGTCTTGCGCTTAAACTGAAGAGTATTGCTGTTTTCTTCCACGTCCATATTCTCGCTCACCGTCGTGTTTGTTGTGTCTTCGCTCGGTTTTCGTTTTTCAACTTGGTGTTTGTGAACTTCTTCCTTTAACCTCTTATTCTCTTCAATCAATACTATTCATTTGTTGTTTCATTGTGGTAACGACTTGTTTAAGCTGTGCCAGCTCTTCCTCTAATTTATTATTACCTACAGCCTCCACCTCGGAACGCTTCCCCTTGACCACACTTGCACAGCTCACCGTTGGTGTTGCCGTGGTGCCTTTAGCACTCTGGGGTTCCTTGGCCTTGGACCTGGCCCTGCTTCTGGACCTAAATCTGCTCGACCTGGCTCCTGACCTCGATCTGCCTCTCCTGCTGGACCTGGACCTGCTAGGCCCTTCTTTCGAAGGTTTTGAAGGGGGTTCCGGTCAATTCTTCAAGATGCTTAGGTCTTGTGGCTCATCTCGCGTCGTATAGTTTTCTTTTCTTTGTCTCTTTCTTGTTTAATCCTTTCCTAGCGGCGTTCTTCGCCAAGAAGGGGATCTTGTATCTTTCCTAGCGTTCTCCATCTGTTGTAGCATGATCCGTCTTGCATAGCTGACACTTAGCCTTGCATTCATGGTTTTCCGGAGGGTCCGCCGACCCGCGTCTTCGGCAAATCTTGTCGTCTGGGTTGGTACACACGTCTACTCTCTGTGGCAATCATGCACATTGGTAGCACATGTCCAGTTGTTTCTTTTATACACACCGCAACAAGGCCGCACCGTATCTCACGTAGCTTGGGACCGTGTATCCGTCGAACAGTAAAATCACGTTTGTTGTGTTGCCCATTCACTTGGCGGCGATTGCTGCAGCATTTTTTGGAGTTATTACTTTTCTCATGATGTCTTGTGCGCTGTCTTCCAGTCCTATGCGTAGAAGTTAATTTGTGTTCTGTCGTCGTAATGGGGAGGCCGCATTAATTTTTTTATATACAACGATATCAACCATTGCTTAAGGCGGTAAAAGCCATTTATTGTCTTACGCCATGAATGCATCTAATAGCAGAAATGATACGAGAATGTATTGCATACCTGTCGTCACGATGCCTACCGACGAGGTGTGCTCAACAACTTCGCCGGTCAACCACCTCCACAAAATGGAATTGCTTATCACTTTTTTTACTTGAGAATGGCTTTTATTTTACATTGCTTGCTATACTATATTAGTTAAAATGAAAGAATTCGGCGTAGCAATCTTGCACTGCCTCTAATTTATTCATTTCTGTAGTGTGGGAAGAGTCCCACACCGTTATTGCGTATTATATTTACGAGCGTACGTAAGAAATGTAGAGCTGTTAGCTTCGCCGAGATGGTGCAATTGTAAATTTTCTTAGAAAACGCCGGAGAATTCGAATCATGAGTAGTTTGTTTGAATTTGTTGTTTCCAACCAAAAATGTTGACGCCTACTTCGCTGTCGCTATCACTTTCACGTTTGCGCCTGAACCGTGACTTTTTTGTACGTCTCTTCACCGGTGCTGTGAGGGTTCACATTGAAGCCAGATCAGAAAGGTACGCAACTCCTTTGTTTGAATCACAAGAAACAGTGACATGAATTCTGTTCATTCGCAGGAGTACAACTGCTTTTAGACGCGATTGTTTCTGTGGGCACTTACCCTTATTGTGTTGCTGCTTTGCACCAGCAGTGCCATTCGCACCGGCTTGCTCGGGATGGTGTTCTCCTGTTTGGGTGTTAAAGAAAAAGCGTGTTTCCTTTAGCATTTGTGATATACAAGTAGCATCAGGGGGCGCGAGAAGCAGGCATTAATTATAAATCCACGTATTATTCAGGGTTTTCCTGTTTTTTGTTTCTGAAGTACACAGCACGCTTATCAAGTAAGATATTTTGAGTGCACTTTTTTAACGCGTTCCTAAAAAAAACATGGTTGGTCGTTTTGTTAAGCTATATTTTATTTTTTTCGCTGAAATATTGACAGGTGCACAATGCCAGTTCCCGTAAAATAAAAGCTAAACGGCCGTAGTAACTGAGCAATGGGTGCTGCAATACGAAGTAAATCGAAGCTTCCTTCGCATATTATCCCGTAATTTCACCTATATTAGTCGGTCGGGTTCTCGCAAAATAGATTCTTTCTCCCGGTTTAAAAGAAAAGATGTGTGTCGAGATGTTTTAATTAGTAGGCCACAGTCACTTTTTGTACGGGCATAAAAAAAACAGCAACAGTAGATTGTGGAAGCAATCAGACGTATACTTTTCATGCACAAACACCAACTAGTTCATAGAGATGATGGCTGCTTGTTGACGATTATGATTCCCACACACGGAACATACCCACAACAGGGGATTGCCTAAGGAGCGTGTCAACCAGCTTTTTTTCCCTTTTTTCTTGTTTCTTAAAATATTTTTTTGTCAAGACTGAAGAGGGTTCTACTTGGCGACAAGCCGATCAGCGACAAACCGATTGACTGACTCAGGTCAAACCATGAAATAATAGGCAAATAAAGGTTCACTTTGAAACGAAAAAGAGTGGATTTGCTTGTTTATTTTTTGTACCTGTTGTTTCTATTTGTGATTTTTTTCCATTGTTGCTGCTAAGTCGAGACAGTGGAGATAGCCTTCCTATCTCATTGATTACAATTGATTGCCACGGAGCTTGCTGAATTCCTGTTGCTTTATTGTGCTTCGAGATAGCGGTAGAGTATATATGTGCTGACTAAAAGAATAAAGACAGTTGATTGTTAGTCAGCATTGTGGTCGGCGTCCCTTTCTTCTTCCTGTCGTCTTGCGCTGTTTGTATGCTGGTAATCATCCAAGTACTCCGCGTCGCAGCAAAGAAGTCCATAAACTGTCATTGATAAGCTAAACGCGAGTTATTATATTCAATTCCTCAGTTCGCTCGTAATTTCACTGCTGATTTGGAAACATTTTACTGCGAATATTGTGTACGTGGTCGGCAACAAGGAAGGTTCGAGAGGAACATTGATGGGGGTTACCACGTCACCGTCACTTTTTTTTGCGGAAGAAGCACGAATAAGAAACTGTTATTTAGGATGTTTCAACCTACAAACATTTATGCAAAGCTTGACAATACTAAGCCTGTGTATATGAAGTATAACCATCACCGAAGCACGAAATGACATACTAGCGCGTACTATAGGGGGCACACGAAGTACGTGACAGTGGTTTAGCACGCCTCGTAGCTATTGCTGTACTCCAAGTTGATCTTCAGCAACATTATTGGAATATGTTTATACAACCACCACGAGCTGTTGCTATCCTAGATGTCATTGTGAGCGAGGGCCTTGCTTTATGTTTCTGCCACAAATAAAGCTGGCGAAACGCCACTAGCGCAAGTCGTACGAAGCTGGATCATACGGTCTAACTACACCCGCCATAAAAACATATTCGAATTAAATGTAAATATGATATGAAGTATGTTCGAATAGGTGTTTATTAATCGGAAGTAGGCAAATTTAGTATCATATATCTTCAATAAAGCTGAATAATTTCTAGGAGGCGATTTACCTGAACACAATTTTTGAAAACTTGATGATCCACTATTTTTTCCAACTTAAGCTCAGAATTCCAACATCTTCTCCATCCTACCACTGATGTCTCTAGTGATACAAATGGGGAGCCTTCCATAACTAATGTACGAAGTGGTGACGCCCTGGGCTGTGTTCTTTCTTTATATTGGCTGAAGTATGGCGGTATACAGAGGCACTTGGAAGGAGCTCTTACCATTAGTTCCTTGTGGCTTAGGCGACTCGGTAGGATTCTCCTTGGCAGGATCGGCCGCAGGATTGGCCGCAAGATTGGGCCCGTTTTGAGGCATCGCATTTAAAGAGCCGCCATCTTCCCCCTCATTTTGTTCTTCTTCGTCTATAATGAAGACAAGACCACATGTTGTACCTGCTGTTTGTTATTCTGAAGAGCAAGATGCCAGCCCCTCAGGCAAAAACGCGTGGTCTAAGCTGAAGGATTCTCTACTTATCGCACTTCTTGTGCCTAAAGCCAGTGATGGAAAATAGTCATTATTGAAGCTTTGTAAATTTTCAAATAAAGTAAAATATATTTATCTTCACGTATTATCGATAGCCTATTACAATTCGTTGTATTTTAGGTATTTACTAGCATTTTTTGCTCGGACAAACTTCACCTGCTGTTATTGTGATAGCGTACGGTAAGGACCCCCAGGTTGCCCAAATGTGCTGAATCCCCCACTACGGCAAGCTTCATAATGCCATCGTAGCTTAGACGCGCAAAACCCATGAAATGATTTTTTATGTTCAGTAGTGGAACGTTGTCGACGGACGCGTGTTAAATTCCACTTGCGACGGCTGCTTCAGTCGTCGACGGGCGCCCTCAAGGGACATTGGATGTAATAATTAGGCTGGGTGTGGTCCGCGCCACTCTCTTGCATATCCCAAAAGATCCTTCATCCAGTTTCACTACTGATCAGGAACTGTTGATTTCGACCCAAGTATTCTGAATTTATTCCTGAGGTCCTAAAGAAAAAGGTGCTTTAACAGAACGACTTTATTTATTGCTTGTGTACATTGCATCTTTGGCTGCGAAGAATCGACAAAACAATTTTCACCTGTTGGGGCTTACTTTGTTGCCAAGAAATGATAATCATATATATCGCGTGCTTTGCTTGTCTTCAAAAGGAGTGCCATCTTTGTACGTGCGCATATAGCGTTCTTCACAGGAAAGCCGGGAGAAAAATGCTTTCAGGAAAGTAAGGGTAAGCAACAGAGATGCCTTATTTCACTTGGGTAAATCGTGCGCCTAAGAGTGTGTAAATATTTGGTTATAAATATTATTAGAGCACATGACTTGTGTATATCACGCTTCAAAATAAATATATCTACTGAAATAGTGTGTGAACTCTTTGTTGCGTCATTCCATACAAACTGTCTCGAGGACGCCAATTAAATGGGCAGCAAAACTTACGCAAAGAAAAAAGACATTCGTCTGCACTTTCATTAAAACTTGTGAGCTCTCCTGCATCATATGTAAATCTGAAAGTGTTGTTCGCGCAAACTACAGCTCCACGAAAAACAGCTTGATAATTTTGCATTTTTTGTAAAGCGTTATTTTTTATAAAAATACAAGTAATGAATATATATTGCTTTGCCGCTATATGAAAAATGAAGGAATAGCTCAGGAACAATCAGTACAATTATATGTTTAATGTCTCTCTTCAATGCACAAAGAAAAATAAATTATCAGTTTTTATTCAAGCAGCATGGTTTTTGGCAAACTTATTATTTACGCTTTCGTTCGTGCCATGAAAAAAACTTTGAGGAAAGCTTCAGCCGGCGTAAAGCTCTTCTTTTCATCAGGAGGAATATTTCAAAATGTCATGTCATGTTTTTCGGAACGCCTCAATTATTGCATGACACGGCAAATAACCTAAAGCACAGGCTCATACAGTTGGCATGCACTGAAGACATCAAATTCTCAAGGATCCAAAGCTGTATGACGCTTAAGTAACACTACCAAATCAATCGTAATTTTAAATTGGACCAGGAAGATATAACCAGGAAAAGTTCGAAAACAGGTTAAACAAAACCAATGCTTACAGCAAAAATGACACTAATTATTGACTGAAATTTCAATCACGGTGATGCTATGGTAAAGGAATATAAATATATCGAGATGTTAGGTTCATAATGTTTGCGTTCTTTACTTTACCTATAAAGCCTATAAGCTTGCAGAGATACAAATATCGTCGAATAGCTTTACTAATCCAGCGATAACGACACCAAAGTCTAGGTGTAAATTTTTCGTTCCTTTTTTGTAGCTGTTTTATTAAACGAGTCCTCTAGCTAACATTTTTATCTACGTCATTCCACTACATAAGAAAAAGAAATGAAGAGCCCTGGCCGATGAGATAAATTTTAAAGAGCTCAAACATTTATTTATTCACACCTAATTCAAGAGAGTTTCCCCGTACGCATGTCTGCGACTGTAACATTTATTGAAAAATTTGTAGCTTCATGCTACATACAAAATAATGGTGAAACCTTACCCTCCTCGGCAATTACGCAGTAGATGAAGCAGGCAAGGAGAGCATATTGGAAAAATCTCATTCTCGTCAGCCTTGGACCCGGAATAAGCTGTTTCAAAGACGAGTGGTTTCTTAGAACTTTATACTTATCGCGAACCACGCTTCAAACACGCGCATTTATCTGCGTGCAATATGTTACAGTTATCTGCCAGCTCAACCTAAGGAGCGCCGGTGACAGGTGAATAACTCCATTCATGCAGACATCTGAAGGTCCTTGAAGAGGGTGCAAGCGTAAGTATTCTCAGAAAACACTGATGGATGCGACGGTACACGTAGTGCACTGGCTTTCTGGTTATGGCTTTCTGTACAAAGTTTTTTTTTTTGTGGTGCGCATGATGCAAGTGTCAGTGTTATGGCACCCCAATAACCTATCAGACGACCTTCAGTTCAAAGGCAAAAGTGGAGGCCCGAAGTGCCTGTACTATATTTATTACCACAAGCGCCCTACGACAATGATGCTGACGGGGATATGTACCTTAACGCGCAAGCCTTTCTGGTAGCATAGGCACGTAGGCACGTAGAGATTTCATCATGGATTTATGTTAAAGCTAAAGCATATTACATGATGGATATCCTTCCTTTACAACAAGTACTAGAATTCGAATTTAAGCCAAGCGTTCAATTTTGTTGACAGTATATTGTTTCTTCTAAAGGCCTTTATCATGTCTTTATTATGAGTACCTCCAGTCTGGAAAATGTGTCATTCTGCAGGAGGACAATACAGCACACAGTTTCATGGTGGCGTACGAAGTTTGTTATGCAAGAGTGAAGCCTAGATTTATAAGTCTATAGGAGTGACCATGTTGCCATGGGTTTCTAAAAGGGCTTTGTTCAATCCACGTAGGTATGACGTGATATCCCTTTTTTTTTTTGCGAAGCGTTGTCGCAAGAATTCGGCGATTTTCTGTGTTGTAAAATCGAACATACTCAAGATCTTCAGTTTTTCCTGCTTCCAGCGAACATTGATAGCATCACAGAGAGCATATAATGCAACAGTTTCAGTTTCTTGGAGGGTTACGCGAATAGGAGGACATTCCTTACACAAACAATAGCGACATACAGGTCAGCAAAAAATTATTGATTATTCTATGGAATTGTTCACTTTACGGCTTATGCGGAAATCGCTCATTAAAGTGTCGAATAGTAATTTCATGTCTGCTAGCAAGAATCCAGATTAGTCATAATCTTAACACAGCCGTTCCAAAAGTTATCTGAATCTGGTTCCAATCGCCCCAAGCAGCTGTAGCGATGTACCTGGAACCAAAGGTATGTCTCCGCATTTCAGGAACATCCTACAGTATTAAACCGAAAATTGTAGTCCTAGATTACGGACCTTACATTTGCAAGTCTAGATTGATAGATATTTTATTAGAGCCCAACTAATCAAATAGCAAAACTAAATAATCTTATATCAAAATTCAGGCAGAACACACGTAACGATGAATGCAGGCGGTAATGTCAATAACAAAGAAGCAAAATAGCTGTACATCATATTGCGAGCTTCTATTTCTCACTTTCCTTCGGAGACGATGCTCTATTTTCTTTTGACACATAGGCTAGCTTCTGGAATGTGGAGCCCTGTAACGTAAAACAATTCCAATATGTTTTTATTCATATCTCCTGAAATCAAATTTGCGTAATCGCCAACGCAAGCATCGGGTGGTAACTCGCAGGGTTGTCTGAAGAGACCAATCAAACGCTATCCTCATTTATAGGAGGTCACTTAAGTTTCCTTCAAAAACGTATACGATTGCCTACGCTGAGCAGCTTGTCTTATCTAATTAGCTGACAACAGGCTAGGCGCACGCTCAAGCGGAGAGAGATTCAATGGAGCCGAGCCAGTGCACTGAGAATCGATAACCGTATAACTGGATAACTGCCAGCGTTTGCCATTGGTCCGCTTTCTCTTAATTAGCTTGAGGTGGCTGGTTGCAAATTGCTGCGGCATGAAGCGGAAGGCTAAGAATGCGGCTGAAACGGATCCTCAGCAAAGAACAATTGGTAGAGTTAGGTTGTAAACGTGCCGAAAGTGCTCGAAAACGTTACACGGCCACGCAGAAAGTTTTATTGTACACAAATAAACGCATGTTCTTCGGCAGGTGCCAGTAGCCAGTGCTTGAGCGATCAGCAGCAGCCATCATTTTTCCCTTTCGCAACGGGGCAGCCTGTGGCTATTGACAACAAAAATTCAGCTGCATTCATGCATCTTTAACGCGTACACGTCACTGTGACGCGGTGAGTTTTCGCGGTTGCCTTTCACGTCGCCTGACAGGCAGGTGAAGTGGATGCAGGCCTATAACTTCGGCCAGTAGCCGAGGTCTCATGAAAAAAGGCGCCGAATCCGAAATAACTATTCTTCTTTCGTTAGGTCCAATCTTTCATTATCAGTGTTCACGTCATATCAAATGGGAGCTATCGCGGTTTTCATGATGTTGCGCGACAGACAAGCGAATTGGGAGTGGTCCAAAAAGTTTTTGACCAAATGCGGAGGGCTGATTGCAGAATTGGAATAAAAAAGTTTGAAATAGGTTTAGGTTATAGCACCCCTGATGTAAAAAACTTACGAATGGAAGCACACGGGCTGGATAAATGGCTGTAACTTTCGCATGAAACGAAGTGAAAACAAATTGTTTTAGCTAAACGATGGTGTTGTGCACAGCACCCACACGATATCTTGATGTGGGACTTCACCGCAGCTCACCCACATCACAATGTATCCACTCCTCTTATAATCCAAGCATTAAGTCCTTGGAATTTCTAAAGCCGGAAGCACCGCCCACATGAAATGTTGCTAGCCACCTTCCTCTAGCAAAAAAAAAAAAAAAGTCCGTATTTAAAAAATTTGGCCCATTTTTTAGAAAAATAAATGGTCAATAATAATACCTTACTACTGCTGCGATTTTGGATGCTACGAATGAAAAGCTTTGCGTCATTTTACCAAATTAGAGAGGCAGTGCCAAGATGTGCTTGCGGTTTTCTTGACGGTCGTATTAAAACATTTTTGCTCTACCTTACGCTGAAGCAGCTATTGATCGACGCAATGATCATTTTGCAGTTTCGTCGCGGATACAAATTTTCGCCTCGTTAAGCAGCTTCGTGTGTTATCTAAAACTGGTGCAGCGCAACATAGAAAGGAAGAAACAAGCCGAGCCGGTCAGATAAAGGAACATAGCGCTGACTTCCAACTGGTCCTTTATCTGGCCGGCTCGGCTTGTTCCTTCTTTTCTATGTTGCGCTGTACCCGCTTTTGAATGCAATACCTACTCGCGCAATCCTCAACCCTAGTGAACTAGTGTGGTAATTCCTTGTCAGATCTGCAGGAATGTGCGGTGGCCCTTTTTGTCGTGAGCCACGCCCTACGTCTTAAAATTGATTAAAATGATAGCGTGAAGACGCTCCTTATCAAATGATGAAGAAGAGGTATGATAAATTTGTTGCTCATGGGCCTACACTTGTTTGACGGCAAAATTATTTTGTTTTCGGCTATATCCTCCTTGAAAAAAAGGTTGTAGCTACTGTATAGGAAAGTTTTTATTTTGTTGAGTTGCCATATACGTCTGTGTTTAAGTGAATCATATTCCATCTTTTTACTGTTGCACTGTTTTCCCTGGCATTACATTTCAGTTTATCAATTAAATTTCGTGAACGGCGTGGCATTGAAACTTTCTTTGATATCCAATTATTACAACTAATGAACTAAGGCATTTTGCTTCGCAGACCTACTTCTTTCGCGATCGATTTGACTAGGATATTATTAGTGCCTCCTACTCAATAATTTTTGGTAGTAAATTTCATTTTACGCTATTGTTGAGTGGGACAATCAGCTGTACAACATCTTCATCTACCATGACTGGCGCACATTACTGGGCAATACACACCACATCCCATCGAAAGCGAGATGTATTTGGCGTGACGCTGTCATGCACACATCGAATTTTGGACGACTGTAATTGCAAGCGCATAGTAACTGTGTGGCAAGTACCTTGGTACTTCGTGTTTACCAGGTAGCCGTGCTGTTCACACAGCACCGCCACTCGTCAGGTAAAGGCGGGATTGCCATAGAAGCGACAACAGTTGTCACATAGTTGCGACATGTGTCGTGTTCACTTTCGCCTTTTGAGGCTGCGCATTCAAATTCCGCGATACCGTAGGATTCATTCAAACAATGGGAAACTTCTCTATAAGTATAAGATTGCGCGCGAGATTTCCAGATGTGTTCATTACTTACAAGTCCGCTGACATGCGCGTTTCCAGGTCATCCGTGATGCTGTAAATGTTCGAGATTGATTATTTAGCCGTAAGTTCTTGTGCGTGCTATGTTATGTGCGTTTGTGGTATGTTACACATGTCTGTTTATGACAACAAAACGTAGTTGCTTTCCTGTGCTCCTGTCGTGTTTTCTTCTGGTGCCTTGGTTTTCCCGCCTTTCCTCATGAGACAAAGTTGACGCGTGCTGAAGAATACCACGCGAAATCTAACTTTGACTACTACCACTCAGCTCGATCTCTTCTGAACATTCGTCGGCTTAGCGTACGCCGCTTCTTACGCGGAGGTTTTAATTTGCTTCTGCTATGAACAGCGCACCCAGATCGTGAAGGAGCTTTTTCAACGTGGCGGTTGAGTGATATGGCGCTACAAAACGAGGGCTTAACTACGGACAGACAATTCCGTGAAAGGCTTTCAATCTATTTGGCTTGATAACGGCGTCATCTGTATTTGCTAACTAAGACAATAAAAATTAGTAGCTTAGGCTTGCTAGCACTCGAAATAAGTAGTTGAAGTGTTTAAGAAATGCGGACACGATAGGGGATCACAAACTGTTATAAAAAGAATGCGCCATGGCTGTTTCAAAAATTGCTTAATCAGCAGTTTTCTTCTGGGTCAATAAGATAATTTTATTCTCACGTTGACAAAGTTATGCCTTACAAAAATACTTGTGCTTGCTAAAGTGCCTCGAACGTATTATTATGTTACTCGGGGCTAACTCTAAATTATTACTTTGAAAAGTGATTAGGATATTTTTTGCAGGAAAAGAGTGTAAAGGAGGCTTGACGATTGCGACACCTAACAAAGCGTTTACAAACAAGCAGTAGTTCGAGAGTAATGGCTTGCCGATGAAATTATTCGTTCATTTTCGTCAGCAATATTGTTGAATATGTAGCACGAAGTCAATCAAATAATCAAATTAAGTCGGGATTTTCTCTTCTAATAGAGCGACATTTATTAGGTGCGGAATTACGCGAATGAGTCTCAAATCTTTCTTCCGTTCTAAAGCACTAGAGACTCTCGCCAATTTGCTTAGCCATCCATAAAACCGTAGCTTCGAAGCTCGCTGTTTTGTGGAACACAGAATAAACCTCTAAGGTATATTGGCTTCAAAATGGTACTATTGTTAAAATCATTCCCAGACGCAACAGGCATGTCAGCAACAGTAGCACAGGTCGGAACTTCAGTAATTGAGCCTAAAACAAGCGTAAGTCGATCGACAAAACATAAGAAGCTGAAGTTAAATTAAAACTCCACGATAGGGGGAGGGGGGAAGGGGTAGCAAACCGGACGTCCGTCTGGCTAACTTTCCTAGCTTTCCTCTCTTCTGTCTCTTTTTTCTCTCTCTCTCTACGATAGGGGGTAGCAGTCTTAAGAACATAATTACGCGGGTTAATGTAGTGGAGCTGTCGCTGGTAGCAGATTGAACCTCCTCTTCCAGCCGATTAGCCAAAAACCACAACTGATAGCTCAGGCTTGTGGATGCTTTCATCTTAGTCGCGTGTTCTGGTTGGTTATCTCAAATTGTTCTTGAACGGTTTTCACGCAGAATTGTTTCTGTCCTACGCTGCTGTGACAGTATAGATCCGCCAAGGAAGCACAACCTCACGGGTCGAAGTGCACCGCCGTTGGCCAAGCGTCCCAACGCGCTCGCGTGCCCGCAAGGAGTTCAAAGTTTGAAGGACCGCTAAGTGGCATTCAATTGGACATAAGTCCTTTCGCATTCACAACTTATAAGAAGTGCTTAGATGGGCTCGGATTTGTTTTTGTAAGTTATGTGTTCTGAACACTTGTATTTTTTTCTAGCTGAAGCTTTTCTGTGCTTATGGGGCTAGGAGGAGTATTTTTGCCGACGCTTCTCATGCATTGCTTTTTCATTCGAGACAAAAGAACGACGAAACGGCCGAACGTTTTTAATGATCAGTATTGGTTGCTGTTGAAGAATTCTCTGTCCTCTTGATTGTTGTTAGCCTTATCCTTCTATTATCTTGCTGATCGTTTCATTTCAGTACTAAAACGCAACACCGTAGTGTATGCACCCGCTGTATTGCCCATCCTGCAGCCCGCAGTGCACCAGCATACGATGGATGGCAATCGAATGATACACACAAAATGGGACATCATTATGATAACATATGAAAATCGTTCTTGACAACTAAAATCACATGCCACCACAGATTACGAAATAAAGTGGACTGATAGAGCAAGGCTGATGCTGTGACATAAAATATACCTTATCAATGAAACGAATAATCGTCGCATGAGCCCTCTTGTAGTCAACCATGTTACAAAAAAACTTATGAATACGTGTTTGTGCGGGTAACTTTTGAGCAAATAGCACTTCTCGGTAGGGTCGACTCTAATGAAGTACAACGATCCATGTTACCGTGAAGCGTCATGTAATAGATGCATGTAATAAAGTAAGGCTAACGTAATGAAGCGACCTTAAATCCAATATAGATAATGTGACATGACGCCTGCCTTTCATTGATCCAATCTGCTGACGAGCCGTTCGGTTTCAAAACGTTAGCATCCAGTTAAGTACCAAATCACATCGATGCACTCGTCTGAGTCTTCCGGATACCTATATTATTTTTCTATGTACAGTAACTAGGCGACGGGCTCGATAGCGCATTCCTGGGAACTTTGGCGCGCGCGCGCGCGCGCGCCAAACGCACACACACACACACACACACACACACACACACACACACACACACGCTCCGTAACAGAATAACAGATAGCCATGGAATGAGCATACGACATGAGAAAAGCGTTTGGACAAAACTACGACGTTTCTTTGTGGCGTAAGTGCATCTGCTATTGTTTGTAAGGCTGCCCTGATTGCAGCATTCGGGTTATAACTCAAGAATTCTGTCATTTATGTGAAACGGGCCGACGAGATACGCACCGTGGAAGAACAGTCGCACGCCAAGCGAGCGGCCGGCTGAGCAGGCCGACCCGACTAAGCGGCAGGTGGTGGAAGAACCACCACTTGCGGGAAGCATACGTGAATACGTGCACCTTCAAAGTCATCCTGTAGCAGATGAATTTTATGCAACGTTATAAATAGTTTCTTTATCTGGGCTGCTGTAGGCAATGCCATGTAATTTTTGTTTCATTGTTTCTTACGATAGAACTCTTATAACAAAATAGATCAAATCAGACAGAACTCATGTAAGATAGTATTTTCATTTTATTTTTTATCTTCTTTATTAGTTTTTTAAGCTTTCCGGGACAGGGATTCTTCTTCCGAGCATCTTCTGAAAATTTGATACAGAACACACAAGACATATCAGAGCCAAGATCGCCAACTTCGAAAAAGTATCGACGAAAGTCAGCGATAGTGACACTCTCCCTAGAGAAGATGATGACGCCCACAAACATCGTGCTCTCTGAATTACGTAGTATGCTCCAAAGACACATTTCTTGCGTGCAGCTGTGGGAACTCCTGTACCTTGCCGAATCGTTCATTAATTACATTTTGGTTAGCAGTGGCTCTCTTCCAAGACATGTTAGTCTTACAACAGGTAAGCTTTGAACTCACCTTCATTAATTGTGTGAAGTGGGGTCGTTTGCTGTATGTTCATTAATATCTGTTGTATATATATATACACTAGTTTTGCGCTTGACCCTCATCAGAGATCACATGTCGTACTTTAAATAGCGCTGGCCTGTACGCTAATGACCTCATCTTATATGCATGCTTCTGATTAATTTTTTAGTTATACACTGTGGCTTCAGTGTTAAACTATGAGCAATGATACAAATGCGTAGGCTATATCTGAGACCTTTCTTAAACACTAATTTACACAGTTTAGCACAGACGTTTATGCCTACAAGCAGGGTCAGTAGATCGGTAGTTATAAGATTGATTTCAAAGGTAACTGCGCCATTGTTGCGAATAAAAATTCCAGGGTATTCCTGGCCAAAAAGGTGATGTGATTATGATGCACGCCGTAACAAGGGACTCAAAAATTGCATTGACCATCAGAGGTTGTTGAAAAGGATGCTTTATGTAAGAATGGGAGCATTTTTGCGCTTCACCGTTATCAAGATGTGGGCGCCACAGCTGAGGTCAAACGTAAGACCTGAAGCTTTGATGCACAACGCCTAATCCAGTGAGTATTTAGGCGGATTTACCTTAGATTCACAATTCGATTGAGAACTTGAAAGCAATAAACTTTTTTGATTATTTCTAGACAGCCTATGTTCCAAGATATACACTAATAAATCTGGTTCTCACTAGGATAATTTTGCATTCAGAGGCGGCAGCCTTAGACAAAACATGCACAACAAATTTGACGTAGCTGATTCTTTGCAGCACCCAGTCCAGAAGCGAGGCTCTCTGGCTATATTGCGCTAAAAACAATAATTTTTCAACTTTCCAATTTAAGAAACTATGTCACATGCGATGTTTCTTTTATTGCGATAGAAATTATATGGACAGTCGAGGCAGATTGCTGCCGTCGTCGTCACCCGCGATGCTTCGAATAAAGCCCAAAGGCGACAGCATCGTCGCCGCGCACCGTACGCTGCATGCGCGAGCGAAAGTGTGATATGAATGAAAGTGTGAAAGTGTGTGGCTCAATCTTGCGCGCAAAATGGAGGAAGTACGCTATCTTCCGTCATGTGCAAGGCACTGGTAGTTGAAGAAGAAGGCGGGTTTCTACTCCGGCAGCGGTTGCTTGAAAGCGATCTGCAATATCTTGAAAGCGATCTGCAACGTGGACAGAGTGCATCGAGTGACGATAGCTTCATGTGTGCTGGGTTCTCGCTGCTCAGCTCACGTTGAAGTGAGAGGCAGCGTGAATGTCAATTTACTCGCTACTGCAGCCGCGGCTTCTCACTCCTGCATTTTGACAGCTCGTTTGGACGGTCATCGAGTAAGATGTGTTCACGTCTGCTCCTGTGGACACGATATCAAGCTTGTTATCTTGTAAATGTCTATTGTAAATGTCTATTGTAAATGTCTATTGTAAATGCCTATTAGGCGAACGTTTACAGGTTTATACGACATATAAGAATGCTATCCTTACTTCGGATAGCTGTCAACTAATTTGATATCGCAATCAATGCATTGCCTTTCGGGAGAAATTTCTTCAGCCAATTAGACGGGCCGGCATCAGAATTTTTGTTAGGGATGCTTCCGGAAGAAATAGTTTTTAATATCTTGAGGTGAACTTGATTATTTAGTTATAAAAAGTACAGCTTTTCCAGCATCGTATTTTATGTCGACTGAACTCGGAAGTAACAGAAGTAGTGGTGCCTTGTCTAGTATAGGTACGCACTTCTGTATTTCGCGCACACACACAAAATAAAGTAGGAAGAAACTTTGTAGACATCGCACGAGACGAGCTTAAAGACATGGCGCCACAGCCCACATGATGAGAATTGTTGAAGTATAGTTGGACTTACGTATCTGGTTCATGCACACTTCTGCGCATACGTCACATGAGCGGTAATAGTTATGCTTCCTGGGACATCCTTCCGTTACACGCTCACACGCCTGTGTTTCTCGGTTGAAGTACCACCAAGGATTACTTGTACAATTTCCCTCTTTCGGTCTCAATGAGCAACCTCCTTTTCCTCGCCCTTGAACAACGACCAACAAGCAGAGTTTCTTACAAATGGCGCATGAAATAAAGCTTCAACTTTTCGTCTCAGTGAATAGAAATACCATTAACCCTGAAATATTTTGCCGCAAGCACAAATATTGACGAGAAAAACATACTGTTAGTCGTAAGACTACTAGCACAAGTAGAAGACCAGGACAAGAAAGCCACAGAACGGCCCTTATCAAGCTGCCTATTTTGTCCTTGTCTTTTACATAAGCAGTTAACCTGTTATCGTCAGTGGTTCACTGTCCCAATTTAACACTTTGCTAGGGTATAAGCATCATTGAGATTCCCAATGCGAGCTGCATACAGCTAAATTGATATTACTGTACTGCATCCTCAGTTCGACCACTTGAAGAACAAAGAGTTATGTAGTGCCTACGAAAAGTATCATTATTATTCACCCGACTGTAGGCCGCACACTCAAAGGAAACCCAAAAAGGATTTTTTTTAGAGCACAAGCTTCACAGCTGAATATTCGTTGTCCTTTCGGGGTCAAAACCAAGACGAATGAATATATAAGCCTTGAAAGAAGAAACCTACATATGTGTCTTTTCTCTGATTCTACAGTAGGGCGAATGACAATTTTCCCTTTCACGAACGTTCCTATGTCTTGCCGGCTTCTGCAGAACAGATTTGCCGTGTTTTGTGTCCCTGTTTCGGTCCTCCGTGTATTCTTTGCTAGCCCAGTTAGCTGAGATGCTATAGCGACCGCCCCAAAAAGAGTTATTCTCGAGTTTTGTTCTTTGATCAGGACAAAGTTTTCCGCAACAGCGAAGCTTTCTTTTTCGTGAGACACGTGTGTGTGTGTGCTTGTTTTTACCTTCGTGCTACACCGAAGTGAATGTCAACTTTCCCCTTTTTTTAACCATCCGCCTGCTTGCATACTTCCACACAATAATTTTTTCCTACTGATTTTTGTATGCGCACAAATTCTTGCCAACTGGAGACCGCATTGATGCACCCCATATTGAGAAGCGCATTCTGAAGGGGGCTCGAGTATCTGAACTAAGGCATGTTGTTGGGCTAGTAAGTTCATAGATTCAGCAAAATTTTAAACTGCGCGATGAAAACGGGGCATGAACAGAAAAAAATTAAATTCTGGGGTTTTACGTGCCAAAACCACTTTATGATTATGAGGCACGCCGTAGTGGAGGACTCCAGAAATTTCGACCACCTGGGGCTCTTTAACGTGCACCTAAATCTAAGTACACGGGTGTTTTCACGTTTCGCCCCCATCGAAATGCGGCCGCTGTGGCCAGGATTCGATCCCGCGACCTAGTGCTCAGCAGCCCAACACCATAACCACTGAGCAACCACGGCGGGTCGGCCATGAACAGAAACATAGGCGCAATCACAAAGCGCAGTGTGTTTGCGCCTATGTTTCTGTTCGTGTCCGATCTTTTTCGCGCAGTTTAAAATTGTACGAATATCCACTGTAGGTTCAAATAAAAACTTCAGCTTGTAGCTGCGTTATATACTTCAACTTACCTTCCACAAATGCTGTGTGGACGAAAAAGCTGGCCAAAAATACATAATGCAGGAGGCTCATCGCATGTCTGTCTTCTACAACAGCACATGTGCCCGTGTCATTTCATTTCTTGCGTTCCTTTTCTTTTATTGTTTTCCGGTAAACTATGCTGCTTTCTGCATTTAACATCACCAATGCCTCTGGAGCACGACAAACGCTTACAAGACTCGCAAAAAGCATCTGCTGTTCACATGTGGAGCTCTTTGATTTTGGTTCCATTGTTCAGTGTGACTTGTCAGAGCTATAACGCAAGTGCGGCTTTCTCAAGTAGCTAAAACCGGGTACTCTTCTTCTCAAGCATTTTTTTTTTCCTGTGGGGTCTGCAACTTGAAGTCCATAAAGCGTTCTGCAGGAAACCCTGTGGAACGGTTCAGCGGCAGTGAAGAGAAGACAAGACGTGCTGAATTTACAAGCGCTACACAGGGAAAGGTTGAGCAAACTATCGAGTTACTTACGCATACGTTACTTTTATGCTAACATTGAGTTCAGAAACTCATGTTTGTATAAAAATATTACAGTTTGATTCTCAACCTGTGGCGGCTCATAACAATTTCATCTGAACTCTTCACAATGCAGTGATCTACACTGAACCAGCTGCATACTCCTTTTATGTACACTATGCTATTATTTATACAGAAACGTTCACCTTTGTTTCTAACGTGAAAACATGCCATAAAGAAATTTTGTACCTAAGGTATACTCAGAAAATCTGCAGCATATTTAGGCTAGAAGCGTAAACTTTACCATGTCGAGCGAGAAAATGGGACCACAATGCCACCTACTTGCATGCTGTGGGGCACAGCCAGACTTGTAATGGCGAATGCGGCTGCAGAGGCTCACGTACCCAGACAAACGCGAATCCCTTTATGGGAGGGTATAAACTGAACACTATTGCTCAGACGCTTTCAAACTATATACGACTTGTCCTCAGTGACACATGCCCAGTTACTTAGGATGGCGTGAAAGGCTCTCAATGAATAGGGCACATACTTCTTGGCTAATTCCCAGTAACCCAAGTTGCGATGACAAAGTTCGTTGAAGACGAGCACAGACCGAGTGGCACACAGCGATTGCTCTAAATTGGCGTCAAAAATTTCTTCCAGCAGTAATGTCTACCTAGTCCCGTATTTTCTGTGACCCATGTCGCCATGAAAGAGGTTCTTTGAAGAGTGGCAGATATATCACTTTGCCACATGCTCAGCGACTGAACTTGTTCCGTTCGTTTTGATCATTTTCCCTGAGCACAGCAGCCCGATTCGCTACCCATTCGACCACGAAACCATGCGACGAAGCTGGACAAGAAAACAGTTAGATACAAATATACCTAGATAGAAAGATATATAGAAAAATGCATACATACTTGGTCCTCGGAAAGTGCATGAAGTACCCTAAGAGCGCTAATGCGTTAATACACAAACTGCAATTCCCGTAAAAAGTTAGGTTACTACGAAGTTGATATGTGCTGCAGCTTATGGCCTTACAATATTGAAGGTAATGTGTTAAGAATCAGTTAAAAAGTCGCAGGCCTGCGTGGTACACTCAGCACAGTCAAAGCCTAAGCCGAAGGAGCGTCTCCACATGAGGTTCATTTTTGGCAGCATGCACTAGCGGCTCTTCGCGGCGACGTCTCTTTTCGTCCCTTTGATGACAACAATCTCAACTGTCCGTCCAGTATCGACAGCAAGCTACGGCTTGTGCTGCTGCCTTCTGCGCAGTTGTTTGCTGAGCCCGACGCTGTGCGGTTGTAGCCGCGCGCGTAGCTCTATAATTTACGTCTTCAGCAGCGGTTGGTACCTTGCCAGGAGGCGCCGTGAAGGGTACCGAACAGTAAACACTACGCGGCGCCCATGTCGCATCCCTTGACCCATGGACGATACGATACTGTTGTTGATGATGATTTATTGGCATCCCCTTTTGATGCAGTTCACTGACAAATAGTCACCAAGCCTGCTTGAGTTAACCAGCTACAACTACTTCCAATATGTACCTGGTATATATCAAGACACCTGGTGGAATGCAACGCAACTGCAATGCAAAGTTTGCACGTATCTATTCCACGCGGTGCGCATGTCACATCCCGTGACAAGTGGCACTAGTCATTGCTGATGATGCTGATGCTGCTGATTATGATTTATTGTCATCCTCTTTGAAATGGGGCAGTGACAAACAGCGACCTGGTCGGCATGATCTAATCACGTATGCAATACATGTTATTCACTCTAGCATATATGTATACATCTCCTTAACCCTTTGTTGCATGAAGGAAAGTTATGCATGCAAACTCTGGTTACTTTTACTTTTCTATCAATGAGCGTCCAGAAAAAGCCAAGAAAACGTTTTCTGTGCTTTCGACTTTTTATTTCACAAGGTAAAGAATGTTCCCTACAGTGCACGACATGCGCACCAGCTCAAGTGAGTGTACGTGCCAGCAGTTTTTGTTCCGACAAGCAAGGTTCCTACCACCAGAATAACAAATTGAAGATTAAATGCAAAAGTTTAGATGCAGGGCACATTACTGTGCATTATGAAATAAGAAAAAAAAACAGTCACTTTTGCCGGTAATGCGCAAGTATACATTGCAGAGACATAGCCAGGAAATGGGGGGCAGGGCTGAACCAACTTCACTGGGGAAGGGGTGGCTGTGCAGGCGAGTGTTCTCCTCACACGTCGCTTTATGCCACGTGTCCTTATACGCAGAAAATCGGGGAAGCCCCCCCCCCCCCCCCCCCCCTGCGCCCTGGCTACTATGCCTGTGATAATTTGCATTTCGCTCAATTATATGTTGCTTTGCACTGCCAAGGGACAATTGAAATATTTGTACTGTACATTATCTCTGACAGAAAAAACGTTTGACGTTGCCACTATGCACGCGGTGGCAACTAAAATTACTTGATCATGTGGCCTTTCATTTTCTGCAGCAGGAGCTGCGGGTAACTCATTGAATTGTTCCTTCCTGTAAGCTCGCTTGATAATATAAAGCACAAACTGTTACTATATGAAAATATGAAGCAAATAACAAAATTAGGTTGAAAGGACATGCTACCATGCAAGTTTCGTTGTTTCTGTCATGCATGGTGTCCACTGTAGTGAACGTTTTAGATAATGGGTTGAGTAGAAACAACTATGATTCACTCTGCCCCAAAATTTACAGGTCTTGCCTGCGAAGACTTCTCGATCCCATCTGGACAATTATATGTACCAAACCGCCATGTCACAAGAGTTATAGAGTAAATGTGTGAGCATATTGTGTCTTGTTGCCGCGGCTTACCCGCGGCAACAAGACACTAATTCGAAGCGCAGTTGGGTGGGGGGGGGGGGGTAAATGGTGGTTGTTGGCACCTTCTAGAGCAGCTATAGAAAACTTCTGTTGTCCGCTGAAGTTGACGCTATATATGCACAATAGCTTCTCGGAAGTACTAAGCTTGCTCTAAATGCCACTGAAATTGGTCCACTGTAGTGGACAACATACAATAAAAGGTTAATTGTATTTGTTTTCCTCAAGAGAAACCATCCATTCCTTGAACAAAACCCCATACGTAATTTTCCCTATGCTGTCCTTGGTGGCTTTGCTTGTTGACTCCTTATGATCTGATTAATAAAAATTTGGCTCAAACAGTTCAGATTAAAGACCAGGCTATGGTTCCCATGAGCTTTTCGGAAAACTATTCATGTACTGCCCTACATGCACAACAATCGGGCCAATGGGAGAACATAAAGGCTACTATGTACCCATTTTCGGAGAATTACTACTCAGAAGACAACAGTATTTGATCACTCAAATAATTTGCTACAATATAGGAGTGCTTAACGCAGAGTTGTGTCTGTTTCTACTTTTTGAAATGAAGTTCTCAATATTTCAAGTGTTGCTGACCCAGACATAGAGATATGTACCATGTTTGCAATGGTGCTTCACTGCACTATAACACCAAGAAAAACATAATTTAACTCAGATGCCCTAGAATTTTTGTTCTTCTGGAAACTGAGTGGAATTGTTTGGCGACTTCTTAGGAAAAGAGCGCGTGCGACTCATATGAGGCAATCATCAAGCAATTGGCAGCAAGGTCTTTCAGTGAGTGCCGGTATTAAAAAAAGAAAACAAAAAGACATATTCAACCTCAGGTAGCCTTAAATTTTTTATTAGAAAGCTTAGCGGAATCGTTTGGCGAATTATGAAAAGAGCGGTTGCGGCAGAGACGGAGGAACCATCAAGTAGTTGACATCACGGTTTAGTCTGCAAGGAGCCCAAACAGGTCGCATACTTGCACCTCACTGTGTGTTCGTCTTGACTCAAATTATTAATCAAGGATCATGCTTTTGTGGATACTGGAGAGGAAATACTGAGAAATGTAATGGAAACTCTCTGCAAGATTTGAAGCTTTCATTTATCCACTGTACGTTGACATGCTATCATTTTCGGCCGTGCATAGGTGCGACCTTCTGTGCGATGCTTACGAGGTAATTATTCGCAAAGGTGTTACAGGTTTTAAGGTCGTCTCGACAAAGGCCTTCTTGAGAAACGCCAATAAAGTTCGGGTTACCTGCGACCACTGCTACAGCTAGCCGGAACTGGCTGGCAACACTCCGCCATTGACCGTGTATGCTCAAAATACTAACATTCGGCTACTACGGGCAACCTGCTTCCACAATCATATGTAAACCGACGCTCTTCTCGTTGACTTATTTATTTATTTACCTATTTATTTATGATACCCTTAAGGTACAGTTGTACATTGCAGAGGAGAAGGGAAAACATAGATACGGAGGCAAAATACATGTGCCTGATTATAGATACAAAATAAAAAAAACTGAATAAAAAGGTCAAAATCAAACACGTGGAAGTCAATAAATAATAAACGAAAAACGGGGAAGAATGAGAGAAAGAAGAGAAGGTAAGAAAGTAGAAAAAAAAAACAAAAATAATTATATTATCAAAACGATGAGCATATAAAAGCTGCGGCATTTCCGGTGTGTGCGTACCATGAGTGGAAGAACGATTCCGGAGACACGCTGAGTACGAACGTGGTCATTTACCTTGAAAACTTCTTTCCTTGCCCTATCCTGCAAAAGTGTTTGCTTACACTCTCAGAAATAAATGTTGAATACTATAGATAACAACCGCTTCAGCTTTAAAAATTTAGCTTGGATATCTTGAAATTGTAATCGGCGTCAAAATATTAAAGGTTATGTTAGTTTTTGTAATACTAGGTACATTTGTGTGCACATTTTCTTGTTTTCGAGCCACGAAATGGTTCTGGTTCCTTGTTTCAAATATACCCGTAGGCGAAATGTAACGAAGTAAAATTTGTATGTACCAGAAAATTCAATTAAAGATTCCAATTTTGCTGGCTTTCAATTTTTCCTGGCTGGTGCACACACATAAAAATTGAATCCAGACTCATACAGCGAATTTCATCTGAAGAAACGATGCGTTATCAATCATGTGAGAAATCTTAAGATTCAGATAAAAGGAACTAAAGCATCAAAAGTTTATTTTCACTCAGATGTTTTTACCGCAACCATAAATACAATATAGTGTCCAGAAACGAACGAAGTTTTTTCAGCGGGAAGTGCACATTTTGAACGGAAGTCGCGAACGAAAATCAAGCGCCTCGGTTTTCCTTCTTGTTTATTTATAGCGACTATATCGAATCAGGCCATCTTAATGCCAATAGGCAGCTCACGAGGGATTATTATCCACGAGCCTGCTCTTACGTTTATGTGCCACCTGACGTAACTGCGCAAAAAAAAGGTTGTTCGACATCCTCCTGCCATGGGCCAGATTGGCGCTGATGAACACAGCTAGCGCTCTAGTGAACATAAATAGCCAAGATAGGGGCTCTGTCGATGGTCGTAGCACTTAGCACAAGCGGTAGGGCAATGAAAGGGTAATGGGGAGGTTGTGGGTTCGGCTGCCTGCGGCAGCAAACCACCTTTTCGTCCACTCTCATTTTTCTTCTTTTCTTAAAACAATTTCTACACATGGTTTCAAACACAGCTGCTTACCATTATGCTTTCTTTAGCTTCATGGGAGGTTGGATTTACATGGTCATAATGGAGGAAAATTGACGCACATAGATGAGCAATAAAACAGACAATAATGTTATATATGGATAAAAACATTTTTTAATATTTTAAATTTTTTTATGTTATAATATATATTTTATTTTATTATGTTGATAATACTTTATTACCTTATTTCTGTAGAAAAGAGGCGTAAATTTTCAAGTACGAGTACTTTCAGCTTCTTTCTTCTCCGGTTTTCCATCGTCATTCATATGGCGGGCAAACACCCTCGTAATTTTCATTCTTTGGAGGTTTCGTTCCTATAGAATGTAAAGATTTATTGATAAATGTTTGTGCAGTTCTCTAAAAAATGCTCTAGCCGATAACTGCGATACTATCTTTAGTAGCGCTGCATCGATATTCCTCGATTATAATTGATTCTTCAAAGAATCTTATTCATGATAATGTACAAGCAAATAATACATTTTATCAAACCTAACTAGTGTACGTTTCATTTGCCCCACATGTCTAAACTATTGTTATAAGTTTGTGCCTGAATACAGTATTTCTAAAAGCTGGACGTCCAAGCAGTGTGATTTACCAAAACGGAGATCAGCTTACCTTTTGCAATCTGGCCTTTTGAAGGTTTTTCTGCAAAAGAAAATGTGTAGAAATCTGCATTTATTACGAATAAAAGGTTTATTGCAATAGCAATTATATGAACACTCCAGACGCATCTCCGCTGTCGTCACCGTTGGCATCAGCATCACGGTCATTTTCAGCAATAAAGCCAAAAGCCACAACATTGTGGCCACGCGCGGTATCCTTTGGGTGCAGCTGAAAGTGTGCGAGGGTAAGTCCAGACGGTGGCTCCATTTCGTTGCCGCAACGGAAGAAGACAGGGAGGAAGTACACCGTCTTCCACCACGCGAGGAACCGGGCTGAGCACGGCTGCACGGGCCCTATTTTGAAAGCCATCCGCGATGGGTACCGAGTCTAGGTGCACCGATGGCTGATAGCTTCGAGTACACTGTGTTCTCACCGTATAATTTACGCTCAAGCAGCGAGCGACAGTTCGCAGCTCAATTGGCTCGCTGTTGATGCCGCTCTTTCTCACGCCAGTGTTTTGACAGCGAGTAACGGCGGTTATCGAGTAAGATGTTTTTATGCTTCTCTGTGTGCTTTTGGCACTATGCGCGTTAATTAGGTTAGTAAGCAAATCTTTAAACGTTTATGAGACTCATAAAGCTAAGCTGTGTACATCACATAGCTGTTTATTATTGTTCTGTTAAAATGGAGACTTCGACTTTCGGACGCGATTGCGACTTTTTTTGGATTAGTGCGAAAATTTCGGTAACACTTTTCCGCTATAGTGTAGATTCATACCTACACAATAGAGATCGTTCCTTCTAAAATGTTTAACTTGCGTAATCTTCTGTTGGCGTAAAGAAAGTTCTCAACGCTAAACCATATTTAAAAATAAAATGCATTTGGTGATCGTACTTTATAGGTAGGGTGATGACAGAAATTCTAACATACCAGTAAGCTAGAGGTTAAATAATTGTTCTCGATGTTTTCCAGCGCCTTAAGAATGGCTGTGCATCAATACATTAAACACTGATGACTTTTTATCTTTCCTACAGCCATAAATTGTACAGGCATGTCGAGTAGTAGAAAGTTTTGAATGGCAAACAAGCCTTGCAGGCTGAATGCTATTAACACAAAAAAAGACCCCCCCCCTTTCTTTGTGTGTCTTGGTGCCGCCCTGGCTCCCCCCCCCCTTTCTTTTTTTTCTTTTTTTTCTGCTTCTATTTCTTTTCTTTTCTCCCCGCGTGCCCACTCTCACGCTCTTGTCCCCTCGTCTTGGGAATGAAGCTCACAGACGTCGGACGACAGCGCTTGTTTCCTCTGGTAATTTCTCTCTTTAAAACCAGCTGCCAGCGACAACACCCGCACGTGACGTCACTGCACTAACCCTTTAAAACTAACACGCCGAGGATGACGAAGCCGCCTTAGACGAAGATAGGTCCTCCTATCGAAACGTTGGCCAGCCTTTCTGAGGCACCTTATCCCTGTTTACAAACTTTATACCACAGTGTGCTATTCCATCTGTCAGCCCCTTTCTTGTTTTTGGAAAAGAGTAGAAAGACAGTTTGGGATCTGCGAAGCGAATGGCACCCATTTGAATAACTATTGGAAGATAGCAAAGTGATATGCGGGATTGTCGAACTAGTTATTCTCCACATTTCAAGTTTTATAAAGTGTTTGGAACACTTTTCTCGCCTAAATAGAGGTATAAAAGTAGGCCACCTGACGGGAAATGTACATTCAATTTGTTGCATAAATGTTGATGCATTCTACTAACCACTCACAGTTTCACTAGAATTGATTGCTTCGTCATAATTTTTCGCCGGCCCCAAATTGAAATAAATAAAGAAAACCTTGACTGCCACATCTACAAGGGGCAGAATTATTTTTTTTTATAAAGCAGGTGCGCCCCACTGTTATCTGTGGCACGTCCAGGTAGGAGTTTGTGTCGTGATTGAGCGAGAGCCCGTGTTTCTGGCATAATCTGCGGTGCCTTCAAGCAGTTATACTTCCTGTATATAACCTTCGTTATATTTCGCGGGCGCGCTGCTATTCTTCGCCGCTTGCTGGAGCTTCGAATTCGGACATTGCTCGCCGTTTTCAAACACCATGAAAGGTGCCATCACCGCGCAGACAGGGCCCAGGCCGCAAGTCCCTGTCATTTGTGAACGCGTTCCTGGTCAGCGGGAACCAGCTATATGACGTGGAAGATTGGATCTCGTCGTATTTTCGGGCCCATAGCAAAGGGGCCACAAAGTGAAATTGAGAAACGTGATATTTTAGCATCTTGAAAGGGCAGCGCAAGATGTTCAACCAGTAGCCACTTGCCCAAATGTCAATTCTTCTACAGTGATATTTTAGACGGCTAACTTCGCCCGCTTTTCATTGAAAATCATAAATCTGTTATGAGCTTGTATATTTTCAAGATCCTTGTTATTTGTGTGGCTGCCCAGCTCACTCTACGAAAGCCCTGCACCGAACAACGTCCATCCTGAGTGAGCGTACCTGCTTGGCGAGACATTTGCAACGTACATTTAAAATGTGATTCAACTCTACAACCATGTTAATCCCACCACGACAGAAGAGAAGACGATCAGGATCACGCCCAAAGCTGTCTATGACAGTTCATTCTATATCTCGCTGGCCAGTGTCACCGTGCTCATCCACCCTTGTAAGGGCGATGATGAACTCATTATGCAACAAAGAAGTGAGGCGTGAAGACAGGACACAAGAGCAGAGAAGGGGACAACACGAACGCCGACTATCAACTGAAGGGAGTACTGAGGCGAAAAAAGAAATAAAACACAAAACTCATCTGCGCAAGCTCAGGAATGGTATCACCACGTGTCAGTCGGGTACATGTGCCGGTCTACGTGAGAGATAACTGTTAAAGCACTTAATCTCTTCTTTATGTAAAGTAATCGAATACTTACTCCCGCACGCACTTCCACCATTATAGATGTGTCATGCCTCTACCATAAGACGCGTATCTTAATTCTTATACCTGTACAATATCATTCATTCACCTAACTCTGTCGTGCAGTTACAATCTTGGCAATGAAGGGAAAGATTAAAGGCATATCTGAAATAGTGAAAGTGCGTGAGTCATCCTTCGAGTACTTTCCATAAGGAAGAGATTAAGTGTCTTAACTGTTATCTCTCACGTAGATGGGCACATATACCCGACTGACACTGGTGATACCATTCCTGAGCTTGCGCAGATGAGTATTGTATCCTTTCTTTCTTCGCCTCAGTGCTCCCTTCCGTTGATAGTCGGGGCTCGTGTTGTCCACTTCTCTACTCTTGTATCCGGTCCGCACGCCTCACCTCTTTTTTGCATAATGAATCCTTACCAACTAGTTCAGCTTTCTGTCGTTCTAAGCGATGATGAACTGCACCCTCAACGAATCATCGCTTTCCAACCCCAGGCTGATTCTCTCAAGGACATTGCTATTGCTACCGGCCGTCCCAACCATTCGTCGCTATTTCATTGCATAAAAAATATTTAGATGTGAGGTGGCCCGTCAGCTTTCGTTGCTGCCTCAATAGCTGGAAGCCTGCTGAACCGTTGTCTCCAGCCCTACAACAAGCCAACGTACTTAGACATTAGAGGCTCTTTCTTTCGTACCCACCGTTCGTTCACCCACTACTTTGACTGTATCGCTTTCCTATACCGACTACCCTCTTCATCTCCCACCTCCGCTGATCCCCTATACTACAATGGTGTCACCTATGTAGAAAACTACTTCAATGCGCAAAATTGCTTTTTTGCGAGATTCAGACATAAATTAGGCGCCAGTGCGTTCCTAATAAAACATAGCTCAGTAATAGTGATGCAGCTCATTGTACGCATCAACGCCTTTGCTTGTGACGATAAATAATATATTAGGTCAATTTTGTTTCAAGGCTGAAAAAATAATGCAATTACACACCTAGTCTCATCGGTGTATGCACAGCCATCGTGCATTTCTGACGGATATTATGTGGGACAAATGTATATACTCCGGCTTTTTGTCAAGAGAATGTGCACTGTGTCACTTTACATCAAGTTAAATAAATTGTAATTTTTGTATTTTTATCAATTGCCTACTGATGATTTTTGGTCATCGGGGTATTAGGTAGTTGAACACAGCTTTCACGATGAAAAGAAGCCGATGACCTTCTTCAAGTTGTCGGAATGGGATCTGTACGTCAGTATTTGCTGCATCCGTTAGCTGCAACTTTGCGTGTGCGCAATCCAGGGGCAAATGATTTCATATGGGCAATTGAAGCTTTACCTGTAAATTTCTTTGTGCGTAGACTAGTGACTTGCCGAAATTATTATAAATTGACTAGAGAGGGAACCACCTCGGATGCTCAACACAGTGTATTGCCGACATTACGCGTTGACGAAACATCGCGTGATCACAGTCACGTTTGAAAGAGGTAGGCCATGGTGACCCGGAGTGTCGGTGGTTCAGGTCATTGCGAAACTCGTAATCGGCTTACTTACTGCTTACACAAAGTAACGAATAAGCGTCGTGCTGAATATCTCATGTCTGATAACTATACTGTCCTGACTACTTAATGGAAGCAGCGGTGGTTTACTTCCATCACAGAAAGATATTATTGTGAAATACTGTTGCGACTACAACGAAATTTGAAAAGCATAAATCAATAATCCAATGGTATTTACTGCGCATAAAACCGCAATCACCGGCGTATCACGGACCTAAGTGGCGAAGAATTCAATCGTGGCAGGTATGCGTTCTGCATTGGAGACAGATTCGTAGTGCCTACCAGTAAGAATGATTATCAATTTCAAAACATTTTCTCGCACCCAAATGAATTTATCCAATGTGAAATTTCTAGATCAAACGAGATGAGATTGGTGTGCTTGAGCCGTTTCTAGTATATGTATTTGGAGGACGTCGATGCATAATTTTTGTCTGAATGTAGTGAAAATTCATTTTCTGGCAAATAGGGAAGCTTGGTAATATACCTTTTACAGTTACTCAACATTTTTAACATAAGTGGTCGCAACAGAAAAAAAATTAAAAACATTTATGGAGGTTCAAACGCTAGCGACGTTTGTGCAAAATATCTCTGAAAAATCCATATTTATTTTTGCTTCTTTACTGTCCCAAATTAACGAGAAATGTTCTTACAAGTGTTCACTTATGCCATCAGATGAAAGAAATAAGTGGGATATTCTAAAATAACATTTTCCGTCGTACCTACTAGATTTTTCTAGTTCACTTAAAGCGAACTTTTGCTTCTTCTCACCACTACTCTTATCATCATCATCCATCCCAGTACTTTCACTCCCCTTCCCTCTTCCCCAGTGCAGAGTAGCAGACTAGAGCGCACTAGCTCAGGTCAACCTCTGTGTCTTTCATATCAATAAACCCAATTCAATTCAAAATTTGCTTCTTCGCGGAAATTTTCAAGAGAGTTTAGGTTAGCAAAACAATCGCGAGTTAAATAACTTTGGTTAAACCTCACATATGCAATTGCCAACTGTCCTCACTCCATTTGTTTTACGGACAGCGTGTGCGTCACAAGCAAAGTGCGATTATATAGGTGCGGGACCCGCGAAATAGATGCCGTTGTTCAGCGCTGCGGTTCTACGCTACAGTTCCATAATAATGACGTCCAGCTACACTAAACAGCTGCGATGCATGTGTTTTCTTTTTCACGCGCAGCGACTGACAATCGTGTTTGATGAACAATGGTGCGATCAACAAATAAGCGTGAGAAAGGCCTAAACCACCGTCTACTTACTATGATCCTTGCTGGCGAGAATTGCATGGTTTTCGTCTACCTCCATGCTAGCTGCTATTAGATGTTCTGCCAGATCCCCTGATTCTAAGTATCTACGAAATTCGCAACACTTATGAGTAAATTTCATGACTGAGACTGTGTTTCTCTGGCCTACGCGTTCACCCGCATTGCCATTCCTTATGAAGCGAGAAGACAACGCTAGCGCATTAGGTCCATCACTTCTTTTTTGTGATTTATTGACCTATAGCATAGTATAAAGTATTACATACACCCAGCTTACTGCGTGTTGGAACTGGCTGCATCTTACCACATCTGTCTATCGTATTAAACTTGTTATATTGGCAAAATGCTTTCCATGCGCAGCTTGTGTCATTCTATAATTCTAAGGCTCTTCACCAGATATCGAAAACTCACCTAATGGCATGCAAATTTCACTTAAAAATAGTAATAATAACTTCTCATGACGACTTCAGGCACCCAACGGCAAAGGTTGCTACCGCTTTCGTGGCACTAGGCCGCAAACAGGGTGCGCCCTCTCGACAAGCTGAGCTGCTAGCAATGTGGATAGGTTTTTGGAACCTGAACACCCAAGTTATGGCAGAAATAATGCCTGTACGGATAACAAAGTTAAGGAGATGAATTTTACTGCTAGGCGAAAGCGTAAGCCAATGCTTCAAGTTACAACTCCTACTAAACAACCACTTTCGTCGCTCTCCACCAAGTTTGGCAAGATGGTGCGTTCAAAACTCCTTAAAAGCAAAACAAAAATTTTGAAGGGCGCTGCACACCATGTGCACATTTAATTGCAGATCCACTTTCATAATATGAAACCTGAGCAACATGAACTGTGAAAAATATAAAGCGATTTCCATTGCTAACACAAAATTCGTCGTGATCACAACGCTTCTCTGTTCTCGCGCATGTCGTGGTTTATTTTTCACATCAATGCAGGTAAATGTTTGCTTACTTTGGCACGTCTTCATGCAGGTCCTACACGTGTGAAATCCCTTTTTGCGGTTACAGTCACCAACATGAAAAGGTTTGCATATCTCTTTTGTCTTGTCGTACTGCCACCTTACTTCATCACCTACACAATTTGATGGTCTTACCATACGTAAACACATCCTCTTGTTGTTTTTTTGACCTGAAACATAACATAACATTTTACCTTATGCCAAGACCATTTACACAATTCTGAACTTGGTGTATGCTGAGAAAGTATGTAATGAAAAAGTGTACAGATGAGAATGGACTGTTCTGTGTAGGATTAGAACTCATGACCTTGCGTTGCGATACTGGTGATGTAACTGCGCAATCCGAAGTCAGGTTGAAGGGGACGGAGTAGGGGCATGAGAATATGAAGCTCAGCTCGCGTGCTATGTCATTGTGAGATGGCGCATTATTGCGTACTTCACGGCACTCTAGAACTTTAGAGACGCTAACAAGGAAACCGTATGTTATACATTTAAACAAAGAATAATTTTATACGCAGCACCTTCTTTTCATGCTTTGCAAATGCGAGCCTCGATTACCAGGCGTTCGGATGCTTTCATGTGATGGTGTTTTCTTTTCTCAGCAGCCAGATCATCCGTGCAAAATAAGGACACGTGGACTTGTTTACCTTTTTCGGGTGAGCGCTTTTCATCGTCTAACAAATGTTATCGCTCAGCAAGGGACACGTCTGCATATATCGGAAGTTTCTCGAATGTTACCGTTGGTTTTGTTGTCACTGAAGCTTCTGTAATCTGCATGTGCGACGCGAATTGTGTAGAAATTTCTGGAAGACCCGCGGGCACCCTCGATTACAATGGAACGTTCGGTGAGTCGTGTATAAAAGTGGACGCGCTTGAGCAGCAGATGAGATTTTCCGACGATCGTGAACTGTGTTCGTCGCTATCATTGTGCTTTGAGTGCAACCTGCTTTTGAGGGCACAGGTTCGGCAAAAAAAAACACTTGTTTCGCCATGGACAGCTTTGCTGCTTTCCTCCGCCTCACAGTCAGTAAGCAATCGTCAAAGCAATCGACAAAGCAACCGTCAAAGCAGTCGTCGAGAGAGGTGCAGCGATTGCTTGGAGATCTCGAGGTGCAACCACAATCACCGCAGCCCCAGCCGGAAGCGATGACCTACGCCGCCGTCACCCGCCGTCAAGGGCCCCCTCCACGACCGTTCCAGCGCCCTGTAACGCCGCAGTTCCGTCGTCCGCCGCCGCCACCGCCCGCAAGCCCACCCGTCGCCCAGCACACCTACGCGAGGAAGACGGACATTTGGCGAGCCCCCGACCACCGCCCGTTCTGCAATCACTGCGGAAAAGCCGGCCATGTGTACCACAGATGCCTATACCACGACTTCGGACTGAGAGGGTTCGCCGTCAAATTGTCGCGTCCACAGCTTGAAGAGCGCTCTCGTGACATCACCGTGTACCTCGCCGCCACTCAGTGGAGTTCTCGCCGACCGTCCCGTTGACCCTCACCAGGCCGCTACCTGTCGCCACGACGCCGCCCATACACTGGCCCAGCCTATGGCTTGTCTGCGAGCCCGCATCCGGAAAACCAAAAGCAGCAACAAATAGAGGCATGGTTGCTGCTCGTCGAACTCACGAAGATCCTCCGCTGGCAACGAAGATGCCGAAAATCCTGCATGAACGACATATCAACGAGACACCGCCATCTCGATGAAGTCTGGAAGCAAAAATACGCTGATAAAAGACGACCTCATGGCGCCACACACCAGCCAAAGGTCAAGGCGATGCAGGCGTGATCCGACTCCAAGACCTAACTGCAACGCAAGGCAAAGAGCGTCATACCTCTACGTGATTCTCCATGTCCACGCAGAAAGTGCCTTATTTGAAACAAGAGTCGACCATTCCTTCACAAGCGGACCCATTGCTGCCCAGTTGAAGCAAGGTAAGACAATATGGGAAGGGGATCAAATTTGAACCACTGTAGGACATCTCATAAATCCGACTGAAATCTGCGTGGCAAAAATTAGCGCGCATGACCGGACTTACCTGCCATCTTTATTATCTTTGAAAATTGTTCACAAGACGTCATTCTCACCAAGGAGTTCCTGAACCAACACGGTGTGATCATCAATATGAAGTTGAAGTCGATAACGCTGTCGGAAGATCAAGCGATGCAGCGAGAGAGCTGTCGTAACACCGTACCTTGAGTGTGCCTGAAGGTCAAGTCAGCATCCTGCCCCGCTTCAGCATTGTCATTTAAATCGGCACCAAAACACCCGCAGACGTAGAAGGCATCATCGAGGGTGACCAACGTCTACTACTAGACCGTGAAATTTGTGTTGCAAGAGGGATCGCTAGAATGCAGGGACGAAAAACGAAAGTGTGGCTGACAAACTTCAGCCAGGAGTTCAAGCACATCAACAAGGGCACGACAATTGCGTACATCGAGGAAATTGTGGAAACTAGCAACGCGCTTCCCCTGTCACTTTCTGCCACATGTACCCCGGTGGCCATTGTTCCCGAACCAGACTTCGACATAAAAACAAGTCTGCCCATGATTAAGCAGTGTAATGAAGCAGACACGCCTCGTGTTTACAATAGCAGCTCGGAGATGATGGCGACAACGGCCCGTACTGTGATTAGCAAGAGCTCGGGGCTGTTTGCTGCTGCTAGGCTGCTGTTTATCTGCTGATCCCCACCTTTAATTCAACATAATTACATTTGGTGGTGTTTCCTGGAATTTGGCGGTGTTTCCTGGGTTGTGTTTCCTAATACGAAAAGAAATGGCACCATTCGGTTTTGTATCGATAATTGCCGCCTCAACAGGATTACAGGAAAAGACGTCTACCCACTTCCATGGATCAACGATGCTCTAAGCTGTCTACAAGGTGCCGAATACTTCTCTTCTTTGGATCCGCGCTCTGGTTAATGGCAGGTTCCCATGGGTGAGGCTGACCACACCCAAATACCGCTTCCATCACTCCCAATGGCCTGTACGAGTTCAGCGTTATGCCTTTCGGGCTCTGCAGTGCTCCAGCTTCCTACAAGCGCATGATTGATACCATTCTTTACGACATACGACATGCTTTACGACATACGACACGCTGCAGCGCAGCGTCAGTCAGCCCTCTCAAAGCCCTTGCTCGTCACCTGTCGTTCTATTGCGAAAGGAAATGACACCATTCGGTTTTGTGTCGATTATTGCCGCCTCAACAGGATTACAAGAAAAGACATCTACCCACTGCCATGGACCGACGATGCTCTTCACTGTCTACAAGGCGCCGAATACTTCTCGTATTTCGATCTGCGCTCTGGCTAATGGCAGGTTCCCATGGCTGAGGCTGACCGCCCAAATACCGCTTTCATCACTCCCGATGGCCTCTACGAGTTTAGCGTTATGCCTTTCGGGCTCTGCAGTGCTCCCGCTTCCTTCAAACGCATGATGGACACCATTCTTCGCGGACACAAGTGGAAGACTTGTTTATGTTACCTGGATTACATAGTTGTTTTCTAACAGGATTTTCAGACACATCTCACCCGTCTGCATGACATCCTGGCCTGCCTCACTTCAGCTGGCCTACAGCTCAACCTTAAGAAGTGCAGTTTCGCTGCCCGAACACTAACTGTCTTAGGTCACATTGTCTTAGGTTATAGAGGGATCGCTCGACATTCATGCACGTTCTATCATGTTCGATCATGCACCACCTGCTAACAAAGCAATACTTTTCCACTGCAGCCTACTGGTCCTCTATAGCCGCTACCGTGCCCTGCTCGACCGTTAGACCGCGTAGCCGTCGACCTCTATGGTCCGCTCCTATACACCGCATGTGGATACCGCTTGATGATTGTTGGTGTCGACTACCTGACGCGCTACGCCAACGCCGTGCGCGACGTTGCGATGTTCATTCTTCGAAACTTCGTCCTTCGCCACGGTGCTCCTCGAGAACTACTCAGCGGCAGCGGTAGTGTCTTCTTGTCACAAGCGATACAATCCCTCGTTCGTGAGTGCCAGATCATTCACCGGAAGTGGACCGCGTGTCATTCCCAAACGAACGGTCTCAAGCAGCGCTTCAACCAAAGACTGGGCGACATGTTGAGGATGTACGCCTCGTCGGACCCCACCAATGGGGACACCATACTGCCGTTGGCTACTTTCGCTTATAACACAGTGATATAAAAGACCACCGCTTTTTCATCATTATTTCTCTTGTATGGGCATGAGCCTTCGTGTCCTCTGGATACTATCCTGCCCTACCGACCTGACGCTTCTGAGTGCACAACTATTTCAGAAGTCGCCCGATTCGTTGAAGATTTCCGCCAGCTTGCTCGTTCGTTGACCATCGAGGATCAGGCGTGTCAGAATACAAGACGCGACAGTCATCAGGCCAGGCCCACCTTCTCTGCTAGATGCCTTGTGTGGCTAGGGATACCGCCTCACATGCCCTGGCCTTTCTTTGAAACTACTTGAGCTATACCACGGTCCGTACCGGATCATCCACGCCTCCTCCCCTGTGAACTATATCGTTCAGCCCGTCCCACCATCGTCGGTCCTTCGTTATCGAGGTCGGGAGATAGTGCATGTTAGCCAGCTGATGCCTTATTGCGACCCCCTCATCTTCACTGCTCCCTGAGTCACCAGAATGGCTCCGTTTCACACCCGGGGCCAATGTCATGAAGCTGACGCTCCTCGTGTTTCCGATAGCAGCTCTAAGATGACGACGACTGCCCGTGCTGTGATTAGCGAGAGAACTCGGCTGTTCGCTGCTGCTAGGCTGCTGTTTGTCTGCTGCTCCTCACCTTCAATTAAGCATAATTAGAGCAGCAAGAGCTCAGAAGTCGGCTCCCACCATACAAAGACTGCTTTTCAACGTCATGGAGGATTCGACAAACAAAAGTTGAAAAGCATCGCATAATGACTGCGCCAGAGCCCTTAACGAGTTTCGACTTGAGAACTTGGAGCTATAAGGCAACAAGTTGACGAAATGCTGCGCGATGACATCATCGAGTCGTCGGAAATCCCGTGGACATGCCTGGTTGTCTTGGTGAAAAAAAAAGAACGGTACCCTACGTTTGTGAGTGGAATATCGTCCACTGAACAAGATCCCTAAGCAGGACGTATATCCCCTCCCACGGATAGACGACGCTTTGGATCGGCTCTGCAAGACTAAATACTTCCCATCGACGGATCTCGTCTGGCTACTGGTAAATAGAAGTCTACAAGGCAGATCGCAAAAATTCCGCTTTCATCACGCCAGACAGCCTACATGAGTTCAAGGTAATGCCATTCGGACTGCTTCGACGTGCTCAACTTTCCAACCCGTCATGGACACGTTGTCAGCAGGATTGAAGTGGCAGACCTGTTTTATTACTTAGATGGCGGCGTCGTCTTCGCCGAAAACTTCGACGCCAACGTGAAGCGGCTTGTGACAGTACTAGAGGTAATCAAGTAATCAGGTCGAACACTGAAGCCGGAAATGTGCCGCTCCGCTTACGATGAGCTACTGTTCCTGAGCCACATCATCAGGAAATCTCGAGTCCGCCTGGACCCGCAGCAGACAGCTGTCATCGCAAAGTTCCAGCATCCCATTGAAAAGAAGCCAGTGTGTAGATTCCTTGGCACGTGTGCCTACTAAGGGTGTCAATGACATTTCGCTCATCGCTGAGCCGCTTACACTTGTAACTAAATGTGATCTCGAGTTCAAGCGGTAAACGCCGCATACCGACGCATTTCAAGAACTCAAACGACGCATGCAGTCGCTAACGGTACTTTCGCAGTTGGACGAGGACGCCGATACAGAAATCCACGCCGTCCTAGTCCAGAGGAAAGACGTACCTGAACGGGTGATAGCTTACTCTAACCGGTCGCTGTCAAAAGTGGAAGGCAAGTATTCTACGACCGAAAAGGAATGCCTCACCATTGTTTGAGCTACGGCAAGATTTCGCCCTCACCTATACGGCAGGCCATTCAAAGTCGTCAGCGACCATCACGCATTGTGTTGCCTAGCTAACTTAAGGGACCCTTCAGGACAGCTGGCACGGTGAAGCTTCAGACTGCAAGAATATGACATCACAGTAACCTACAAGTCCAGGCGAAAACACTCTGATGCTGATTGCTTATCACGCGCCCCAATTGGCCCGCCACCTCCAGATAACGAGGATGACTACACCTTCCTTGAAATAATTAGCGCGGAAGACTTGGCTGAGTAGCTACGAGCAGACCCGGAGCTAACGAACCTCGCCGAATACTTGTAAGGGCACACCGACGTTGTTCTTAGGGCATTTAGGCGAGAATTATCTTCATTCTCGCTTCAAAACATCCCACTCGTAGACCAGTACTCACCAGTACACGCACGCTACCTTCTTGCTGTTCCCTCAGCGCTCCGTCCAGAAGTACTGCATGCCCTACATGACGATCCGACCGCTGGGCTCCTCGAATTTTCCCGGACGCTATCGAGGATACTGAAAAAGTATTACTGGCCGCGCCTGACCGCCGACGTCGCGCCATACGTCAAGACATGACGAAACTGTCAGGGACGCATGACGCCACCGACAAGGCCGGCGGGATTACTACAGTCGATCGAGCCTCCCTGCCGACCATTTCTGCAGCTTGGGATAGACTTGTTGGGACCCTTTCTGACGTCAACGCTTGGAAATAATGGGATCGTCGTAGTGATGAACTACCACACCCGCATCGCTGAAACGAAAGCGCTGCCGAAGGGTAGAGCAGTCAAATTGGCGAAATTCGTCGTCGAGAAGATCCTGCTGCGACATGGCGCCCCAGAAGTCCTCACCACAGACAGAGGAATGGCCTTTACAGCGGAGATCAACCAAGCCATTCTTCAATACAATCAGACAAGCCACAGTAGGACAACTACGTACCACCCGCAGACGAAGGGTCTTACGGAGCGCCTGAAAAGACCCTCGCCGACTTGCTAGCAATGTACGTCGACGTCGAACTCAAGACCCTGGGATGCCGTCCTGCCATACGTAACTTTCGCTTCCAACACGGCGGTGTAAGAAAGAACACAGATCATGCCGTTTAAGCTGGTTTACGGCAGGAACCTGACGACGACTTTCGACGTCATGCTGCCGCAGGTCACCGACGAAGAGAATCTTGACGTCGCGACCTATCTATAGCGTGCCGAAGAAGCCCGACACCTCCCCCACGTTTGAATCTACAACCAGCGGAGGACCAACAGCCGACACTACAACCTTCGACGACGCTACGTCGAGTACCAGCCCGGTACCCGTGCTTGGGTTTGGACCCGAATACGCTGACGACGACTTATCTACAAACTTTGCAAGCTCAACCCTGCAAGATCATCCGGTGCATTGGCGCTCTCGACTATGAGGTCGTTTCAGACGCTATTTTGCTATCACAGCGGCGCTGCTCCCGACCTGAAATAGTTCACGCTCTGCGACTTAAGCTACTCCATCAGCGTCAATGATCTCTGGGACTTTCCGTAGCTGAACTTTGGATGTTCTTTTTTTGGATTGTTACTTTGTTTCTTTGATAACTGTCCTTTTTTTGTTTCGCTCTCCTATCATGCTTGTAGTATGGGGACGATGCTTTTTGAGTGGCGAGCATTGACACGTACACTTGTTCATCGTTTTCGAGCGAGCGCTTTTCACCGTCTAACAATTGTTATCGCTCAGCGCAGGACGCTCCCACATCTATCGGATGTTTCTCGAATGTATTCGTTGGTTCTGGTCTCACCGACCCTTGTGTGATCTGATTGCATGTGCGTGGCGAATTGTGCAGAAATTTCTGGAAGACACGCGAGCGCCCTCGATTACTCTTCAACCTTTGATGATTCGTGTGTAAAAACCGACGTGGTTGACCGGTGGACCTGATTTTCGACACCGCCGACTGTGTTTGCCGCTATCATTGTGCTTTCAGTGCAGCCTGTTTGCCCAATAAAACACTTGTTCCATCATTCAAAGTTTTGCTGCTTTCTTCACCGTCATTACCACGTGACAATATATTAAATTTATAATGCTTGCTAGAGCAAGTTGCTCAACAGTTGCTAGAGCAAGATTGCTCAACAGGTCGAAACTCCAATGTGTCCTAGAATTTTAACAGGTTTATTTTGTGCGCAGTATAATGACGTCGGTGGCCCAAGCCTTCTGCTAGTGTTTGTTATATGCCGTCGCAAGCTTTTAAAAAAATGAAGACAATCAACAAATGGCTTTAGAAGAATAAAGTATCATTTTATAACGTTATTACTATATAGAGTACTTCCCGAAGTGTATTGGAATAAGGAAAATCTAACATCCCAATTATTACAGAATAATGTTCCCATTCAAATAATACGAAAGTTAATAAATTTATGTCGTTACAAAATACGTCATGAATGGTTGTTTATTATACGTAAGAATGGAGCATTATGAGCAAAGAAGTCACAGGACTCTTTGCATGTTCAAGGATATTCAGCGAGTATGAGTGATCACTGTATCTCCTATAAAGTATCATTGCCTAAGTGACCCAGCCTGCTCTTCTGCTCTATTTCTCACATTTTATATATACAGTTTATAAATGCCCGCCGGAATGAATATGCACCGAACTATTGCTATAATTTAACTTTATTTGGACGCAAAGTCGTAGATGACGTTTTGAAGAATTCGAAACGTATTCCGGTAAAACTATCATTTATGAATAGTGCACTTGATTTGAAGCCCAAATGGAATAGGATACTATTCGATTCGTCATTCGACAGTTCCGAGTAATCTCACACCACTATGTTTTTGGTGAACAAAGTTCGGACATTAGCAGACAAAATACTAGCCAAAGTTTCAGTTTTAAACTATCGCGCCAAAAGACCAACGCTATTACCTGGGAGCCACATCCAGAACTAAATGTATTCTTTTTAATCATGGCCGTTGTGTTTGATAAATTATTAGGCTTTAATAGTTGCGTTTTCTGTGCTTTGATATACAATGTAATTTTTTACCTGCAAAATAAGAGTTATTCCGAAAAAGATGTATTCAATAAACACAGCTTCACGTAGAACTGCTGCGTGATCGGTAGAGCAGCATTGCCTCTTGTTATGTTTTTTGCAAGCAAAGCCTTCTCACATGGTGATTGTTGCCCTTTTCATAGCTCCAGGGTGATTTAATACTGCAGCTCATAATATTGGTCTCTTTAGCGTTCCATCAAGGCATGTATATAAAGGCGTGGGTAAGTCCATTGCGCTGAAACTCAAAAAATGTTACCCCAATATATTGAATGTGATAGCTTAATACAGATCGTACAACCTTCTGCGGCGTATGGAAGGGTGTCATTGACGCAGCAATGAGCAGGGTGAAAGCAAATGCACGAAGAAAGTGAATCAGAGCGCTCTCACGTACGGAGATGCGTTACTAGAGCTCTGGCGCTAGTACAGCATAGGTGTGCAGCGAGCGTGGTGGATTGAGCAATGCTGTTTACCACTTTGCTTTGAGGTTGTTCAAACAAAGAGGGCCATAAATAATAATTTAATCATAGTAAGTCAAGACGCGACACTATGCAGGAGCACACAGAGTGGTGATTGATAGGTTGCGATCAGGTGACTTAGGATATGCGTGGGAGTATGAAATTTATTTGGCGTCTGTAGGGTCACGAAATAACACTGCCAATTGACCCCAGCTGATCCCGTGGGCATGGATTGGCGTTCGAAGAACGGAAAAGCTATCGAAGCAGGATTCCCACATACGTGTTTGCGGCCAGTCAAGCAAATTTCAAGCTCTCATTCACTCAATCACTGCCCGCTTATCTTATGATAACACTAGAGCCACTTAAGGGTATATAGGATTATTCCCCAATTTCTTTCATAGATTTGTAATGCCTGTTTATTTTGAAAATAGGAACACAGATAAACCCTACCAAGGCAACTGTGTGCTATATATTTTCACTGATCACGAATTCATCTATTGTTAAACGTCCTATAAAACCACAATGTTTCCCGTTTCAAACATATTCACAGCTACTAGACTGCTGCAGAAATCATCTCACTACTAGACTTTCACAACCATGCGATTTCCTTTCAACTTGTAATTGTGAAGGGCAAAAATTAGCACTATGAGCACTTGGCTAATATACATGTAACGTTGTCCACATATGCGAATCTTAAGGTAGCCTTTACACGGTAATGAGAGCTTAGGAGCTCGAAATGTTTCTAGCAGGCTTTTTGATTCTAAACAGCCAGTTTAGATTCAATCGCTTAGTCAGGTGGGACTTGTAAGTAGAAATTCCCCTCATCTTTGCAAAATTATACCGAACTTCATTGCATTATTCGAAGTTATGTGTCACGTACCAGGTTTAATTTCCACTTCCTATCAGTTTTCGCATTTTAATGCTACATGGAGGCATTCCACCACTGCAACCAAATGATAATGCACTGCATGAAACCCAAGAGACAGCTTACATTCAATGGTTTCAAACAGTTAGCGCTTGACTGCTAGCCATTTCAACATGCCTAAGCATTTCCTCATGTTTAATTCATTTTTTCTGACTTGGTACGGATAATTAGGTCTGCTAAAAAACTTCGTCTAAAATTACCTTAATTTATATATATTTTTTTTATTTTCATCCACTACCAAACTTTGCACCTGCTCTGCAGCATGTAAAGGAGATCAACCCGATGAAAAGCATTAACAGTAAGTAGAAAAATAAACCTTATGTTCATATGGAAAATGTTGCACAGACTCGATGTTGCACAAAGTACAAATGTTTATTGAGTCCCACCATTCAGATGCATTGATATTTACAATAAAGGGAGGAAACATAAATCCTTCTTGGAGGCTTGAAGTTTCTGCCTAATTGGAGGAGCTGTCGAACGTATGCGTATGCGAAAAATATTGGACCAGACTAACTCACGTATTGTATTTTTTTAAAAAGGCCTTATTACTGAGTTATTACTATGACTGTGCTTCCGCTAACACACCCAGTAAACATAAAAACTTGCCTTTCGTGCTATTTTGATGTACACTAAATATAGCTTGACCACATGATGTCCACAATCTCTTTTCACCATATTCGTGATTATTTTCTTTTGTGCAATAACGAGTCCAGTAACACGACCTAATCTCGTCTCTCTCAAAAATATCCACGGCAACGTAACGCTTGAAATTACCAAATTCAGAAGCATTAGGTTCTCTTTAAAATAGAAGAATGTGCATGAATTGAAATGTACGCACGAAAGTGCAAATTTCGCTCTATTTTGATTGTGGTTTCCTACATAAAGCTCATTCACTCAGTTTTCTTTTGGGCGCGTGCGCTCCTTTATTCGGTGTACTATAAGGTAGGTTGTTAATCCAAACTATATTGTCACCTTTATGTTAAATAAATTTGACACAAATGCTGTCCAATCTTATTTCCACTACGACGATGACGCTATTGTACCTACTATAAAAAGCGATGAAACTTCTATTTAATTAATGAACGTGGTGAAAATATAGCAAATGCGCTTAGTGTATGCTACCAATCACCCATCAATATGCAAAACTTCGTCACTTAGCTGAGCGATTGTTTTGTCTACTGCGTCATTTCTTACGCACTGGAAAGAAAATTGGCTTGAATGAAGCACTTGCGATTATGTTATAGTACATTAATTCTTGAGAATATTTCGCAGGCGTAAATGAAAAAAGAAGGTTGTAATATGTTTCAGGGAGTGATAAAACATGAGCTACGTGAGGTAATAGAATTTGTGCTTGTGCACATGAAAAGGTGGGGCTTACCTTCGGTAGGAACAAGGCAGAGAAGAATATAGGCCACAAGACTGCAAAGCAGAATCCTCATTTTCTGTCTTTTGCCTTAAGGAATCGTCTTGAGAGTGGCCACATTATCTGGGTTTCATGTTCCTTTGTATTTGCGCAGCTGCACGCGCATTTCTATGCTATCGGTCTTGCACAATGAGTTCTTGAGCTTCGTGATATATGAGCATTTTATTCTACTTTAAAAGTTGACAGACGGTACAGCTAGAGCTTCTTCAAACATGTGCAAAGGGCAGCGTTCGTAAGTATCCACTATTGCGTGTTCTACTTGAAAGCAAGTGCAGATTGTTTGCTGAGCCAACTTTTAAAACATTGAAAGAGTTGCTCAGGAACAAAGGGCAGATAATATTTTTAATAACAACATTTATTTTTGAAAATGTCGCCAACATAAGGGAATTTTTCTACACGAAAAATATGCTGGCACACGTTTTTAGGCTATGGTCGTCGCACCTCCGTAAGTATGTGAATTCCCACCACGATGCTATGCATAGGTCCGCTCAGGAATTTATTATATGGTTGTGTCTTGGCAACACTAGTTGCCATTTTCAACGAATCCAACGGCAAACATTAACTGCCAAAACATAAAGCCAGTTTCATGTAGTGAGCGCTGTCAAAACAGCGGAGCTGGTGGTCGTTTTTTCAAGTTTGAACTCATGTTATGCGCTATTTTCATGAGCTTTTTTTGTCTCGCTGTCGTCGTTTTGCTAGATTCGTACTTCGGTTCTGGATTGCGCCCATTCTTCAGTTTCGTGAGGTTGCGCTGAATGCACAGTATATCAGACACCTTGCAGTGGTGGCAGCACTCACGGACGACGAATTCTCTCTTGAACCATCCATCAGCACGTTCAGTGGCAGGACTCTATCTGTGTCGACATCTCTGCTCGGCCTCCTACTCTCGAAGTTGGGGGTTAGCCTGCCTCTGCTGGCGCGTGGCTTGCGCTTCCCGTTCTCCATCCTCGGTGGTAGTGGGTTCCCTCCGCTGGCGATTTGCTTGCGTTTCTCGCTCACGAAGCTCGATATTTGCGGGACGTCGGTGTTGCCACTCGCGTGTGAGCTCCCGCTGCCGACGTAGCCAAGCGTAATCCATGGGACCAATGGACGTGCGCTGGCGAAACACCTGCTCCTGTAGACGAGACGTTCATTTGAGGGATCGCCAGCAATTTGTGCGCAGGCGCGAGTAAGAGCGGGCGCGAGAGAGAAAACCTGGGGGCTTTCGCTACTTGAATATACGACTCTGCCTAGGCACTTGAGGAGGTTTCCTAGCGCGTGTTGTAGGCGTTTGTCCCTAGGCGTGCCGGCATTGCGTAGTGGGGTCCAGTTTGTTTACTCTCGGACGCTGGCGGCCGGCGCTGTAAAATAGGTGCAAGCAGCGGGCACTGACGCCCGATTTGGTGGCAGCTGTGTCGGACAGACTGCCTCGCACCGGCTTCGCTCGTGCTAAGTCAGTCGTGGCGGATCATACCTTTCTCGCGCCGACGGCGATGTACCTTGTAAATAACATCACAGTTGTTTATGTTGGAGCAGTAGCGACCGTAGCATAGCGCGGGCCGCATATATTGAAAAAAGCCGTGGGGCACGCTAGTGCTGAACTTAGCGTCACAAGTTGGCGGCGGGACGGAATTATACTTATTCAATCGTGTTTTTACTAATTGAAACAACGTGTCATTATTTCGCATTATTGGCGGCGCCTCCGGGAGACCAAAGCGCCAACGGGGACGCCAAAGCTAGAAACCAAACTGGTCCCTAGAATGGAGCTCACCGAGGCCTGCGCGTGCCAGGGGTGTATAAGATCGGCTATCCGCGACAGCGGACAGCCAACTTTTTTGATGCGAACACCCCCTGGCACGCGTCGGCCTCTGCGGCCTCAACCGACGGGCCGCCCTGCTTCCATCATCGATCCCCCCATTACCCCTTGGGTGCACTGGAGATCTTGCGCCGCCTGCTTTATTATAACCTCAGGTGCTCTCCTGATGCCTCCGTCTGCTGGTTACATGTACCCTCTTCGAGCAGTGCTTGTAAAATCCAATCTATCTTCGCGACGACAAACGCGACCCGCGACTTATAAAACACCAGTCAGAACATTGCCCCTTCAGACACAGTGATCACCAAGGGGCCTCCGCGCCCACTGCCCACTGCTCCGGACATGATCTTACGTTTAGTGTGTCCAAATTGGTGTGAACACGAGAACAGCTGTTATTATTGATACTGACGAACTACGTGGCGAGTAAACTGCGCGCATTTTCACATCCGTCTATTACCCATAGCGCTTATGTAACTACAATGTACAACAAAAGGTGTGGGAGGGCAGCTAAAATTATTGCTGCACCAGCGGTAGTTGCTTAGTGGTTCCAGCGTTATGCTGCTAAATAGGAGGTCGTGGGATAAATCCTGGCCACTTCAGCTACTTTTTGACGGGGGAGAAATCCAAAAATACATGTGCCATGAAAGGGTGCAGTTAGAAAATCCCAGGTGGGGAAAATTATTTCGGTGTCCCCCAATACGGCGGTACTCACAATGAGACTTTGCTTTTGGACTGTAGAACCACAGGAATCACTTTAAAGAAATGATCCAGCTAAACTGATGTGCTCACCCACAGGGAACGAAAACTGTTGCTATGCGACTTGAAGCACACCCCAAACACCTCAGCGCAATAGCTTCCACGTGAGGAGAGTAAAAGATGATATTTCTCAATAGGCATGTGCCTACGCTCAGTTGAACAGTGCCCGAAAATTTTGCTCTAGGGCACACTGCTACTAACCTACTATTGCGCATAAAAATTTTTAAAGGTCTCCAAGCCAGATGGATCCATCCTAGCCATCTACCATCGGTACCTAGCGATCTACCAAATGTACTGGGCCCAAACGTGTCCAGCACCTACCTCTATACGTCAAGCCAACCAGGTAGCGTTACTCGTTGCTGGCTTCCTCTGGAGCATCCCGGCGGCCGCCGCTCCCACGGTCTACACAAGGGCGACGCCGACTGTACATGCCGGCCTATCTGCCTAAAGAAACGTGCCTCATAAAAGAAAGAGAAGCCTTGCTAGAAAATTCACCAAGATGGCATTGTTAAGTTTGCTTTACCCCATTTGCACGTTGCTTTGTGATAAAACCAAAAAAGGGTATGCTGAATAATTCTGTGCTGCATTCCTGAATAATTATTCTTTATATCAGTCCGTGCATGGGAACTTTATGTTCTTGAAAGTAATAGGCGTGTGAAACATAAACGCACGATATATTTTATAGGCAGGAAGGTGAAACTCACATAGACTGCTTGAACTGTTCCCATGTTTCCTCAAATAAGTGTTTAGGCAGCGCCCTATCTCATCTTTTAAGTATGGCCAAGGATTATGCAAATTGGTTATCGAATGCGGCTTACAGATGGAACAGATTTTCTAAGATGAATAATGAATAATAGAGGGAGATTTTTCTAAAGGATGCTTGTAGGTTTTTCGGTAGCTTTCTTTTGCTTCACTCACAACGCAAGCATTTCGAAGTCCGCCTTGCTTTACTGAAGATCGCTTGCATACGTATGCAAGAACCTGTGAATTTCTAGATCATGCGAGACTTTATGACGGCTTCGGATGAGGGCAATGTTTCATTCAATGCTCTTCATTTCATGATAGTAAGTCAGCCTCTAGAGTCTGTGCATCAGTGTTGGTATCTATGTCAATTACTTACAGGGAGAAGTGGCAATGTGAGGCGAAGTAGAGAATAATACAATGAGTTGCAGTGCATACGGCAGCATTACCAAATCCTGACTGGGTGATTACCATTGTCCATTGAAAAGTTTGCTATCACGGCATTCAACCGCTGCTAACATATGGGGAAGTTCAGGACCGCGCAACGAGGTTAGAACGAAACGGTTAGGAACGATAATTATTAAGTGTAACTTTAGGACACAGGAAGAGAGCGATATGGATTAGAGAGCCAACCGTCATAGCCAATGTTGTATTCAGCATTCATAGAAAAAAAACTTCAATTGGGAAGGCAATGTATTTAATGCGTAGGGCAGATAATTGATGGAACATTGCAGTTTCAGAACGGGTTCCAAAGATAGGGAAGACATGTCCTGGACAGAAAAAAGTTATGTGGGGTAATGAAATTAAGAAAATTCTCGGCGGAATTTGGAATCAGCTAGCACAAGACGGGGATAAATGGAAATCGCTGTGGGAGGCCTTCGCACTGCACTAAGCAATATATAGTTATGACAATGATTGTGATGATTTCATCCCGTAAACCCAACTTCAAAGGCATCTCAAGAAACAACACTGAAGAATTGAAAAAGAAACACTCAGGCGAATTGCCTGTCTTCATCAAAAAAGCAGTTTGACAGCATGTTTCCATTTTTTTATATGCGCGGACTTCACATAGCACATTATGATCCCGTGTATATAGTTTTTGAGTGTGCAGATGCGGAGTACAAGGCCGTGTTTTTAGGACCTAAGGTCGTACGCGTGCCGTTGTTACGAGCCCACAAACAGCAAGCCCAGGGCCAGCGTTTTTTTAATGAGAATTAAAAACAGGAGCGATTGGCCCGAACCCAATTTTCTAAAAACATTGATGTTGACTTTCCGAATAATTTTATTGATTGAAAGCCGGTGATCTTTGTTTCGGAGTATCTGCGCCTGTGCATGTCGTTGTCATCATTTTCTATAAAGGGAGCAAAGTAGCTCAGGTGAATGTCACAGACATTAGTCGCGATCCACAAACGTAGGTGCCCTACCCTCATTACGTAATACGTAATACGTAGGTGCCAACTCGACAAATTTCAACCGTCCTACTTGTTTCCTGCACTTTACCATAATCGATCCTCTGTGAGACGGCCTTTTTCACTGTGTGTGAGGGAGCTTAGCGTGGAAATGAATGTCTCACTCTTCGACCATCGCTTAATGCCTCCAGCGAAGCAGCTACCTCCATGGGAGTGGCAGGTGATTGAATGTACTATACATTTTGTAATACTCACAAAATATGCGCCAAAGCTCAAAATTCGGATGCATTTCCATGAACTCCAATAAAAGTACTCTTGTTCTCAATTATACACCGAAGCTTGGAAATCGCATGTTGGCGTGTTGGCGAATCAGGTGTATTGAACCCCCATACAATTACCTTTACCGCAAAAGCCAATGCAGTACGGTCTGCGGTTAAACACATAAAGAAATTAAGACTAGAAAAAGCAATTATATTCAGGGGCTCATTAAGTGTTGTAAAAGCACTGCTGTCCTTAAGAAAACAATAAAAGCCTGTTCTTATTCAGCTTTACTCGTACTTGTGCAATATTTATTCATCTCGTAGTATGTGATAACACGCTGGATTCCTGGCCATAGATGCATCGAGGGTAATGTTCTAGCAGACCAAATGGCCACATCAATTACATCGCAAACTATCAATCCTACCACTGCTATTCTTACCACAAATATCAAGCCTTTTTGGGAACGAAATTGTGAAGCCAGTGGCAATGCGTGTGGGACAACGAAACAAATAATAAACTACACCTCATTAGGTCAAAGTTGGGTTTCTGCCCCTCCGTTACAATATCACGAAGAACTTACGTCCTATTCTGTCGACTCAGAATAGGACGCACATATGATACAATTTTTTATTGACTGGCAATGAGCCTCCAACCTGTGGTAGATGTGGTGAGAAACTCACCATCCTCCACGTCCTTGTGGAGTGTCAGGAAGCCGAAAAGGAAAGAAGGAAACATTTTACTCTAGCATACCGCTATTGTCGCCCTCTTCATACTGCTACGTTATTGGTAGAGAACCCCTTTTTACCGTCAAAGCTGTTCTAGGTTACTTCAAACATGTGGTCTTGCATGTTAATAGCCCAAAGGTTTCGTAGTGCAGCCTCTCTCCAGAAGACACTGCTGTGACAGTAGTCCTTGTATAGCGCGCGCCTTCAGGTCCTTGCGCTTCCAGGGCTGCGTTACGGCAGTAGTGCTTCCTAGAATTTTTTGCCTGTGACCAATTTTAGCACAATTGTAATTCTTTCAAGATGTATCTTTCGCATCTTTGGCATGCTTCATAGTCATTGTCATAGTTTTATTCACATTAAACACATTGACATTGACCTGGCGCTCTTTGGTCATACTTGGTCCTTGCGCCACAATACACTATACTCATCATCTGCTACTTGTCTCGAACGTTTCTTTACCCAAAGGCTTTGTGCGAAGTTGCTGCGATTAAAATAGCGTCATGCAATTTATTGTGTGTTAACTTTACCTTTAGCTTGCCTCCTAGTCTTTGTATTCTTCCATGCGCCGGTTTGGCCACTACTTTTTAATTAACAACTGCAACTCTTGTGCTGGTCGTCCTCAATACCTCACAGCGCACACCCCAATGCCTCGTCATGAGATCGGGCTATTATTTTCACTCAACTTTCGTCGATGCTCGTAACTTCGATCCTTAACTTTCAAAGAAATTGTTCCAGGTCGCATACTATGAGCAAATATTTTCATCAGCTGCCTTACAAGGCAAATTTGTTCTGACTGACCTGGCGCTCTTTGGTCATAATTGGCCCTTGCGCCATAGAACAACAAATTCATTCAAATTTGTTCTGACCCTCACGAGAAGCTCACGACTCAAATAAAAAACTCAACAACGGCTACGTGAACACAGCTGGTGTCCTTGAGAATTGCAATTGTTTCAGTGTCCTCTTTTCAGTGCCATCAGATTTGCAGACCATCTGGAACATGACAGACTACTAACATGTCACCGCTAGCCGCCAGGCACTGTCGTTGGAAAGCGAGGCTTGTGTAGCTGTCAATGTGCGGAGTAAATTGTCCCAAGAGACAGTTGTTAGACAAACTGAGGAATATTGGGAAAACCACACAGAAGTGAAAGCACGGTGACACTGAAAGTGCACTAAAGGAGAAATAGCTTATAACAGAAATGAATATATAAACAGGCGGGCAACGGCCTCAACAAATTGTGACGTAGAAATATCCCTTAAGAGGGGACGTCCGTCCGCATTTTCTTTGATCTAGGTAAAGTAAGAACCAGAAGGCGAGATAAAAGTTCGCCATCAGCCAAATACAAAGACAAAAATGAGCAAGACATCGAAGCCATAATGCGTTTTGTACATTATCAGTAGTAGTTCACTACCTGCAGTAGACACGCATACAAAAATAGGATCTATCTTAATCCTCTGTAATATCTTAAGTGGAATCAGCATTTATCCTGCAACAAAGAATAAGCACGAGCTATAATTTGCATATTTATAACTAATTAAAAACGCTCTATCCAAAAATAAATTATTGGCTTCGCCGATTATCGAATACACGCTCTTTAGTGTGATGCGCAAAAAAAAAGACCGCTTTCTGACGTCGCATAATCTGCTCTCTTACATTATTTTGCGTGAATGCTAGAACAATCTAGTTCGTTGACACTCCAGCCTTTAATACTTTTTCAATATTGAACTACATCTGGCTGTTGCGCGAATGTTAAAACAATTGTAATTATTTCAATTTGTCGCAAGGCCTAGAAAAGTCACCCTCTGGCGGATTCCAGCAAAACCACATTAAAGTCTACGTCGCTTCCAGAAGCGCATGGCCGGTGTTGCGATCTTTGAGGCCACGTTGTCGGTTGCTTTTTGTGTCGTCAGGTAGCCAAGAGTAGTGTCGTGCATGTGATGCGTGACGGACGTTTTCAATTAGCATATCTTGCAGACTCTTTTTCTTGTTATCATGGGCATCGTATAAGCATTTCTGGCTTTAATCCATTTCTTGCTATAACCATTTTTTACGCTAAAATCGAATCCGTGATCCCTCTTCCCCAACGCCACCTGTATTATTGGTCGCACACTTTGTTGCCCAAAGCTGTTTTTGTTATTCAAAGAGACGTATATTTACATGACCGTCATTACTACTTCATAAATAAGCGCCTCTAGCTGTGCAGCACGTATTTTGAAGGACGGGGTCACGATAGACTTGAAGAAGTAAGATTTAGGGACGCTGTAAAAAATGTGTGTTCGAATATGATACGTGATTACTGGTTGTAGCAGATGTATTGACATGTCTCGTTCTTTTTGTCAGGAATATTCAACTAAACCTAATTGTTATTGTATATCTATCTATATATATATATATATATATATATATATATATATATACCTGACGCAGTTAGTTTTTTATTAAAGCCTCCTTTCTTTTTTCATTACCTTGTTTGTGTAAAGTTTGATTTGACCCGGGAATCGGAATATCACCAAAGTCAAAGTAAACGCACTAAAAAGGAGGATAATTGTATATTTGAGCACGCGTTCCTGTCGTGTAACAGTCCATTCTCTTTCCTTGTATTCCTAAGAGGGTTTCCTGCTTTTCCTGTAAAAAATTTGACGGTGGAGGACGATCTCTTCGGATTTCACCACATTAAACACCTCTCGCTGGTATAAATTGGCCCGAACCACTAACAGCGAAAGGCCATCGTGTAAACAAACGTGTAAGTGAAGCTAGCATAAACTCATATTTACACTAATAGAACGATGCATCTGCCACCTGTAGCTCGATCTTGAGGGTAATGCATTAAAGCTCTGTTTATTAAAAATTTTTTTGTCAGTCGCACGCATCTGTAGCTAAATTTTAATGTTAAAAGTTATGGGTTTTTACGTGCCAAAACGACGATGTGAGTATGAGGCACGCCGTAGTGGGGGACTCCGGAATAATTTGGACCACCTGGCGTTGTCTAACGTGTGCCTAAATCTGAGTGCACGGGTGCTTTCGCATTTCACCCCCATCGAAATGCGGCCATCGTGGCCGGTGTTCGATCCCACGACCTCGTGTTTAAGTAATTTCAATGTTGTCTTCCTGTGCAGGACATATTGTGTTGTCTCACTTTAGCAATATATTTGTTGTAGGTTTTGCTTCTTTCCACTAGTCGTCGTTTTAGCAGCGTCTGATGTTAGTTTTTGTAGTGTGTTTCTGTAATTGATACTATGCTGGCTCCTGCAAGCAGCTTTCCGCACGGAAGGCGCCAATGGGTAAATAAAAAAGGTTCAGTAACTTTAGCATAATTTAAAGTGGATGAAGTCGAAACGCTGGGCGCACATGACATTACATTTCTCGAAATGCTTATTCAAATGTGGCGTTCTCTCTTATTGCTTCTTTTTGCCTACCAGAGGTCCTGGGTTAGAGTGGCTTAACTAACTCCACCTTTAATAACTGTGCCTTAACTACCTTCTTAATTAGCAACAAAGGTCGTACGTTCGACCAGCAAAGGCGGCACCATTAAGTTTGGTGACATTTAATTTTGGTCCCACCGAAAGTGGAGGCTCCGACCATAGGTCGTGGGTTCAAGTGTCTTAATTACCTTCATCTCAACTCTAAAGGTCGTGCGTTGGAGTGCCTTGATTACCTCTATTTGAATTAACTATGCCTTAAATTACACCAAAGGTCGTGGGTTCGACTCTTATCAATTTTGGCGCCATTGAATGTTGGAGAGTAAGAAACAGTGGTGGGTCTCCAGTTTCAGGCAAGCTGACACATTGTGCACCTGGCCATCGCAGCTTTAGGCAGCTGCTACCGTAGTGCTGGGGCGCAATATAGAACTTCACTGTAAAAGAACACAAAGTAGACACAAAATCAACGTATGGTTAGCCTGCCCAGTCGGAAAATAATACAGGAATTCTGAGAATTGTCTGCTAATCCGTAATGGACGAGAAGAAAGAGGGTTAACCGATGGGCCCGATTTGTATTAATCATCTCATAAGAAGCCAACAAGCAGACACCAAGGACAACACAGGAGAAATTACTTGTAGTTACTAACTGAAATAAAGAAATTGTAAATTAATGGAATTGAAAGTAGATGAAAAATTAACTTGCCGCACATGGGGAAGTATCCCACATCCTTCGAATTACGCGTTCGATACTCTACCAATTGGGCTACCGCGCGCCGTCTTCCCATCCAATTTCTGGGGTATTTATGTGTTACTGCAAGAAATAACCCTGGGAGCGTTAGCCAGTGCCACCATTCGCAAACCTTGGCAGCGGATGTGGAACCTCCTTTCTACCGCAGGCTTCACGAGTAGGTGATCTTTTTGGGTGAAGGGAACTAGTCCATAAGCTCACACGTGCTACCTGAAGGCAGCCATGTCTCGGGAAAAGGGTATCCTGGGTGTTTAGCCTATGCTGGGTATTCGGATCTTTAAGGCCCCCCCGCCGGGGGTAACACACCTCTTTGGCCTCTGTTTCACAAAGACGGCACGTGCAGTCTGGAGGGAATCGGCAGTTGCCTTTTCCTGTCTCTGTCTTCAATCTTTTGCTTTCACTCTCGATGTTTCTTCTTTCCCCGTCTTCTTTTCACTTCTCCCTTCAAAATTTCCTGGCGGCAAGGGTTAACCTAGTAAAGTTATTCAATCCTGGGTATCTTTTATTACTCTATAGCGGCGATGCATGGCTGGCGTCTGCGGGTATTCTAGCAAAATTGTAGTGCCCCCTTGTTGGGCTCGGTGGTGCGTGGCTACCATCACCTCAGAAGTTCCTATTTCATATGGCAAATGCTCCCCTTCTACCTGATTGCTCCCCGAAGAGGGGGCGCACCGATGAAACATCCAGTTGTTTCATGCAACCGAAACATTCCTTGCCGAAGTGCCACGTTGTACACAGCAACCACGAAACTAAGAGAGTCCGAATGATCTCACTATTTCTTGCATCCAAATCCCTCACGGAAGAAGACCCAGGTATAAAGTAACGAAGATGAGAAGTAGCGATCTCTTTCTCGAAGTTCGCGAGAAACCGCAGTATGACAAACTCTCCAAACTCGTACCACTGGGAGATATTCCAGTTTCCGTGGACCCGAACAGGTCGATGAACACAGTCCGTGGTGTCATCTCGGAAGATGACCTTCTCGCACACCATGAAAGTGAATTACTTAAAGCATGGCAAGACCAGAACCTTGTTAAGGTACTCTCTAAACCTATCTTCCTCAGAGGAAAGATAGGTTTAGATAGGTATCTCGGAAATCAGTCTAGTCCTCCCTACACCGGTGTAACACGCCGGGACCAGCGGCACGTACTTCGGCGGCCGCTTAAGGCAGGAACAGCAAGCTCTGCTCGGCCACTAGCCAAGAACGAGCAGCAGACCTCCGGGCCTGCATGTCCCAGGGCTATTGCCTCGGCAGACAAGTCCGGAAAGTACCCTAGTGTTCCATTCGAGGGGCAATTCTGCACCTCTGAAGAAACGATGGATGCACGCAGCACAACTCCGCCGTCTCACACGCCGAAGGAATGGCGCAGCTCCATGGAGTGCGCGAAGCAAAAACGAAAATCCCGTGTCACGGGGCCTGGAAAAGTCTCGTGAGCTAACTTAACGAATCTTTCTTGACACACAGCACAAAACACTTTCAATATGGCTACACAGATAATACATTGTAGTCTCAGACGTATACTCTACAATCTCGATGATATAAAGGAACTACTACATAAGTTTATTCCAAGGGTACTGTTCTTGCAAGAAACACACCTCAATTCTAGGCTCAGAAACTTCCTTATGCAATGTGCGATTTACCGCAAAGACCACAATGATTCTCTCGCCTCATCTATCGGTGTGGCCATAGTAGTAGGTAAGGGTGTCGCCTAGCCACATTTGCAGTTACAAACTCCCCATGAAGTATTTACATTCACAGCCGCGCAGTTTGATAAGATAGTAACAATTAGCTTTCTCTACATCCCTCCCAGCTGTTAACTTTCCAAAACAGAATTCCAGAGTTTTATCACGGAACCCCCCGAACTTTTCTATATAGCAGGCATTTAAATTCACATAGCATCATCTGGGGAGATTTACGTTGTGATGCGAGAGGGCGCTTAAAAGAAAACATCATCTCCACAAATGTATGATTACTTAATGAGAAAGAGCCCACATTCTACAGCGTGGCGAACAAAACGTTCTCATCTAAAGATTTAAGCATCGCATCTAGTACTCTCGTGCCATACTTGGAGTGGAAGGGGATAAAAATCTATATGGAAGTGGTCATTTCCCACTAGTCTTAAAACTCACAAAAGCCGATGAGCATCCTACACATCTGCCCTGTTTGAAAGTCGACTGTGCCGAATGGAAATGGTACAGAGAGCTGACACATTCTCTGACTTAGGATGACATGTTTACTCTCCCTCTCGATGACGCAGTGTCATATTTGACGTTGTTCATAGCTGTTGCTGCGTCAATACGTTTCCCCGTAACTAATGCATCGCCCTTTTAACGGCTCATTCCCTGGTGACATGAGGAGTTTAAGGAAGTTCGCAAAAAAATAAAAAAACAAGGCTTGGAGTCACCTTTGCGACTCTCCAAGTACTGAGAACTTGATAAGCTTCAAGAAAATAAAGACAGAAGGTAGAAGAACGCGCCGATGTTCGAAAAGAAGCATCTGGTAAAAAATACATCTCTGGCATTAATCCTTATACAGACGAACGAAAAGCCTGGAACAGGGTAAACAAAATAAAAGGCCGGGAAACTTATCCTCTACCACTAGTAAACACACAAGCAGATACACTGATCGACCAAGCTGATTCTCTAGGGTAACATCTTGAAAAGATTTGTAGTTCAGCCCACTACTCAGATTCGTCTCTAAGATACCAGGAACAAGTCAAACGACTGCCCAGGACTGGAAAGAAAATAGAAACAAATCTTACCACCGTCGATTCAACAAAGCGTAATTTCAGGCTGCACTAAATGGTGGTAACTAATCCGCTCCAGGAATCGACAGAATACTGTACGAAAGGATCTAACACCCACACCCTGAAACCCACAAAACACTACTGTCACAATTTAACTCCGTGTTCTCTGCCGGTAGCATTTCGTCCGCCAAGAAAGAACAAATAATCATTCCAATACTTGAAGACGGGAAAGACCCGATTTCGGTCAGCAGTTATAGGCCCATAGGCTTGACAAGTTGCCTATGTAAATTATTCGAAAAAGTGAGGAACTAGTGCCTCCTTCATTTCGTTGGAAGTAACAAACTATTAGACCCCCTGCAGTCTGATTTCAGGGAAGATAGATCTAGAACTGATCACCTTGTCCGCATAGAAACGAATATTTGTTATGCTTTTGTGCATACGCCGTTCTTGTCAGTATATATTGATATGGAAAATGCATATGACATCACGTGGTGCTTCGAAATTCTCCGCGACCTGGCAGAAGTGGAAATCCAAGGCAATTTGCTGAATGTCACGGAAAGTTACCTGTCTGAGCACACCTTCCGTGTTAGAGTTGGTGATGTGCTGTCTCGTCTATATACACATAAAACAGGTGTACCACAAGGTGGTGTGCTTAGCTGCACGCTATTCGTTGACAAAATCAACTCGCTCCGTGCTATCGTGCCACGTACAATGTTGTATTGTTTTTATGTGGGTGACGTGCCGTTAGGTTTTAAATCATTTAGTATTTGGATCTGTGAGCGAGATATACAATTTGGGCTAAACAATTTGTTAAGGGGCTGAAGAGAACGGGTTTGAATTAAATCCGCACAAAAATACATTCGTTCTCTTCTCGAACAAGAGATGTATATTGCCTGACTACGCTATTTACGTTAATCAACAACAGCTCCCATGTGAGCTATGAACATAAATTTTTGGGCCTAATCTTGTAATCTTGTACTCGTGTATAACAGCTGTGTCTTACCAGTACTCACGTACGGGGCAGAAACCTGGAGGCTTACGAAAAGGGTTCTACTTAAATTGAGGACGACGCAACGAGCTATGGAAAGAAAAATGATAGGTGTAACGTTAAGGGATAAGAAAAGAGAAGATTGGGTGAGTGAACAAACGCGCGTTAATGACATCTTAGTTGAAATCAAGAAAAAGAAATGGGCATGGGCAGGACATGTAATGAGGAGGGAAGATAACCGATGGTCATTAAGGGTTACGGACTGGATTCCGAGGGAAGGGAAGCGTAGCAGGGGGCGACAGAAAGTTAGGTGGGCAGATGAGATTAGGAAGTTTGGAGGGTCAACATGGCCACAATTAGTACATGACCGGGGTAGTTGGAGAAGTATGGGAGAGGCCTTTGCCCTGCAGTGGGCGTAATCAGGCTGATGATGATGATGATGATGATGAATCTTGTACTCTTAATGAACATTTATCTCCTGCTTGAAATATCGTAAAGTGAAGTACATGAAGACAATGAATATACTGAAAATAGTCGACCGCCGATACCTTCCGACTGCAAAGTGGCATTCCAGGTCGCTAACGTACACTTACTTCATTGATTTCCTGAAAGAGTGCGAGAAATCGACAGCTGATGCTTTCTTCGCAGTGAAGAGGCAGAAATAGCAGTATGTTTTGTGTCACCATGCGTGACTTGTGGCACATTCTAAAGTGAGGTATTGCAGGGTTCCGCGCTGCAGGACATCATCGAGTAGACGGCGTCAGCATTGCCACCATGTAAATCGTTTCCGTCTGAAGCGATACTCATCTAACGTATTCGAGCGGAAATGTCCGTGGCATAAGATTGACTATGGTTTGGTGAACTTTTCGGGGCACTGTCGTCCCTAATACTCCGGTACAGGACAGCGGTGAACCAGTCACACCCGGGGGTATCTCGGACAAAGAAGATGCTTCGCGGACAATTGTGATTGCCGGGGTTCACAAAGAAAGTTGTAGAAATGATTACAGACTCTTCTATTCGGAACTCCGTAGAAAAGTCTGCAAAGCCTGTTGCGCCGTCGTCACAACCTGTGAAGTTTGTTTCTGCATATTTGAAAACGTGGGGCTTTGATGCAGTCGATTTATCTACGAAAGCACAATCGTAGTGTTAAAACAACTTTTTGATATGCTACCGTAAACTGTATTTTATGTACAAGACTTAGTAAAATTAACATCTTGCCTCGGGAGTGTGCTCAGCCGTTAAGACTCTGCAGATCAACTAGCCAGTAACCATAGACAGCATTTCACATCCACCTTGTAGAACATTTTACAAGACTGGGGTAACAGGTACACCTTTCCCACTCAGTCTCATGCATAGAAAACCTCACAATTAAAAACATTGAACAGAGTGCTAAAAATATATGTAAGTGTGGCTCTAAGGATTGTGACCCTCGCAGAACGGCATTATGAAATATATGGGGGTGTACAGCTGTACCCCCCGTGTGATGACTGGTCAGAATTATGCGGTACTCCTCTACTGCTGCCATCCAAGGAGAAATCTGTACATGAAGGGGGCGGGGGACTGCTAGGTCTTTGAAAAAATTTGGCACGGAAATGCGGGTGTTCTGCCAGAGGAAGGCCGCGCAAACGCAAAAGCAAGGCACACACCGACCAATGAGCAGCTGCCAACATTGCGCCGTTGGCCGCTAATAAGTGGCAAGCTACCCGCTCATGGAACAAGGGCACCTTCGGTTGCTCACGCCCATTTTCCGTCGTCAATTGCCGCTGTCAACACAGGTATGAACCAAACAATAACCGTACTGGCAATCGCGAGCAGTTGGTGATATAGACCGCGACTCCTGAGTCAGGCTCTCATCTCGCCGACGCAGATAATAATCTGGGCAGGGCAGTTCGTTCCTTCCTGAGCCGCAGCAGAGAGAACGTCTCGATGTACAGGAAAACTGTGATGTGCCTTCAGCCCCCTTACAAACGCCAGGTAATCAAAAGATCCAGCCGTAACAGTGCCCGACAAAAGGCCACTATCTACGCGGAAGTCCTAACGTGAAACCAGCTCCTGCAAAACACGAACCTGGGGCTCAAAAACGTAAAACTATTCCAATGTCTTTTTATTCCAATCTCCTGACGTGAAATTTGCATAAGCACTGACGCAAGCATCGGGCGGTCACCGGCAGGGTTGTCTGAACAAACCAATCAAAAGCTCCCGTGGTTCATAGGAGGTCACTTTGGTTTGCTTGAAAAACGAATAACATTGCCTGCACTGAGCGGCTTGTCTTATCTAATTGGCTCATAAGAGGCTAGGAGCATGCTCAAGTGGAAAAAGGTTCAATGGGATGGAGCCACTGCACTGAATATCGATAACCGGATGAAGAGGGTGGTGCCGGCGTCTGCGATTGGTCCGCTTTCTCTTACTTAGCTTGCGGTGGCTCGTCCACAATCGCGGCGGCATACAACTGAAGCTTAAGAATCATGCTAAAATGAATCGTCAGCAAAGAAGAGTTGGCAGAACGAGGTCGTAAACGTGCCGAAAGTTCTCGAAAACGTTACAGGGCTACGCAAGAAGATTTATTACACGCAAATAAACCCATGCTCTCCGGCATGGGCGAGTAGCTAGTACCGGAGCGATCAACGGCAGCCATCTTTTATTTCTTTAGGAACGGGGCAGTCTGCGGCTATTCAGAAGAAAATTCCGTTTTGTTCGGTATATTAATGCATCTTTAACGCGTACGCGTCACCATGACCTGGCAAGTTCTTGCGGTTTTGTGACGTCGCGTTAGAGGCAGGTGAAGTGGGTGCAGCCCGAAAACTTTTCGCCAATAGTCGAGGGCTAACGGCAAAGAGGCGTCGAATCAGAAGTAACTATTTTTGTTTTGTTCCGTCAAATTATGCATAATCAGTGTGTACACGTCCTATCAGATTCCCGGGGAGCTATCGCGGTTTTCGTGACGTCGCATGACAGACAGGTTAAGAGGGTGGGGGGGTGCAAAAAGTTTTCGACCAATTGCTGTGGGCTGATTGCAGAATTGGAATAGAAAAGTTTGGAATAGTTTTACGTTATAGCGACCCTGTTTCAGTTGTCTCACCAGTGCGACACCTTCTACATAGTCGAAGCTCACCGTCTACTGCAAGTAACTTACGGGAAGTATTAAAGACCATTAGCATGAAGCAGGTTTCTAATGAAAAAGTTTTCGGCCATATTGTTACCACACCACTTTGTGTTATTTCTGACCCAATTCTTCAGAAGCATTGGGGAAAAGATCATTAGGAATGTGATATTGAAAACCATAATTGCGGCTAGCATTAAAAAAATTTGCATTCAAAAGTCTTTTATGTAGGTTTCCCAGAACCCTGCAGCTCCTTTACTATCAGAGGCCTCAAATAAATCTCGCACTCTTCGGTAAGTTGCTTGCACTATACCTGGGTCAAGCCAGAATAGAGCTAGTCTATCTTGGATGCAAGAAATATAACAAAATAAGCCTGACACATCTTCACCTTTGAAAGCCATGACACCCACTTCTGATTTTATAGGCAGCATGGCCAGTAGTATCGTGAAGCGATGTGACCTTTCTTCACCCATTGCTTCTGGAGACTCCTGTCTTTTATAGATACCCCAATAAAACCGTACTAATACGTTTCTGGCATTTTCTCTTGTTATTCTAGGATTTCACACCCTAAATTTGAGGAGGCATAATAAATGACTTTTTTTGGAGTTGCGCTCGTAATGCATTTACATATGTTTAAGTTGCATAGTGGGACAAGACGTTTTATGCAGTGCAGTCGGCGATGTGTATGTGTTCACTTATCCAATAACGCTAAGAGCAGCCGCACGCCCTCTCCTCCACAGTTGGGAACAACATAAGTATATCGAGGACTTCTCACGGGTACATTTTGCGTGCACTTTTATGAATTTTCCACTAATGAAACCGAATGGCTATGGGATAAATATCTTCCACACAGAGGAGAATGATTATTCACTGTATCCCCCAAACATCCAGTGCTTTCTTTTATGACTTGACGTATTTCACAATAATACTAGCTTTGCAGATATTAATATTTTCAGATAACGAGGAAGAGTCACCAACGCAAATAGCCATAACAGAGAGACAGCTATTTGCAGGGTGGAGATATTGCGACGATATCACAGCGTTCTCATTGTGTGACAAGAATTCTTGTTGGTCAAGGGACCCACACAAAATATTTTTTCTTGGATATTTCAGCGCGTTGATCCGACGCTTTTTCTGTCTGCGTCTCCCCTCTCTTAAATCATAGATGGACTTGACGAGTTCTGCACGACGCCGAACTGCATGGAGCCGCTCCAATTGGTCTTCGAAATTATAAAACTTAGGATTAGATTTAGAAATGCTTGTGGATTTTTCAACAGCCTCGTTAATAAGCTCGTCTGCGTTTGTGTAGGCAGTATTTCATTCTTTTTACAGATGTTTTCTATCAGCGGCGCGTGTTTCGGCCCGTGAATGAGTTGAAGAACTTTGATAGGGTGTAAGTTGCTTATTCCTTCAATCTATGCCTTTCGTTGTCCGGGAACCACCTCACACTATTAGTGAGGTATATTGAAGCAAAAGTTAAGTCCTGGCAGCTTCTGCATGTCAATCCTTGCAAAAACAAGAGACTGTCATCTTTAGGCATCAGGGTTCATGATCTGACGCTAAAGATAGTACACGTCTTACAATCTTTCAGCCTCCCCATACCGGATCATGCGCATTGAAATCACCGGTAATAGTAAATGGTCCAAGTGTGGCCGATAAATCTGCACTTTGTAATGCTTTGTTATATCTGCGTGAAGGTGAAATGTAGGTACGCACGAACGTAAGTGCGACGTTCTTGCATTTTGCAGTCAAGCATACGTACTAATTGCTACCATCAGGCGGAACTAGGAGGAGGAGGAAAGAACTTTTTTAGTGCACAGCAGATTTGAGACCTAGGCCTCCCTACTTAGACGACGGCCTCGAGCCCTTGGACCCTGGCGGCATCTTCGGCCTGCTGGATTGCCTTGAGTTGGTCTTCCGGTGCACTGCTGAGCAACGCGGTCTCGCACTGCTTTCTCGTCTTGTTTATTTTATTCTGTGTGGCTGTCCGAGGACAAGCCCAAACCATATGTTGTAGGTCCGCCCTTTCTTGACAGAATCTACATCTATCAGTGTAAAGGTGCGTGAAATTGTCTCTGACGTGGACGATAACTTTGCTGTGGTAGCTACAGGTAGCAGACATGAAAGCTTCATAACCTGAGAGGCAGATGGCGTTCCTCATCTTCGGCGCGCGAATGACGATAATTGCTAATTTGTTCTAAATAAAGAGAAGAAAGTTCGGAATGAGGGATTTAAGGCCTCAGATACTTCATCGAAAGATAGATGCTTCCTTTTTTTTTACGCATCCTGTGTAGAGGAGCAGCTGTGGGGCTTCTCAAGATTGCACAGTACCGCATTCAGCGCATAGAGTATATGAAGCACACCTCGAGCCTCCAAATATGCATGGAAGCCAGCAGTACTCGAAGCATGTTCCTTGTTGCCGTTGGCAATGCGTGGCCCAGAGTGATCTTGGGTAATCATCATCATCATCATCATCAGCCTGGTTACGACCACTGCAGGGCAAAGGCCTCTCCCATACTTCACCCACAACCCCGGTCATGTACTAATGATGGCCATGTCGTCCCTGCGAACTTAATCTCATCCGCCCACCTAACTTTCTGCCACCCCCTGCTACGCTTCCCTTCCCTCGGAATCCGGTACGTTACCCTTAATGACCATCGGTTATCTTCCCTCCTCATTACATGTCCCGCCCATGCCCATTTCTTTCTCTTGATTTCAACTAAGATGTCATTAACTCGCGTTTGTTCCCTCACCCAATCTGCTCTTTTCTTATCCCTCAAAGTTACACCAATCATTCTTCTTTCCATAGCTCGTTGCGTCGTCCTCAATTTAAGTAGAACCCTTTTCGTAAGCCTCCAGGTTTCTTCCCCGTAGGTGAGTACTGGTAAGACACAGCTATTATACACTTTTCTCTTGAGGGATAATGGCAACCTGCTGTTCATGATCTGAGAATGCCTGCCAAAGGCACCCCAGCCCATTCTTATTCTCCTGATTATTTCCGTCTCATGATCCGGATCCGCCGTCACTACCTGCCCTAAGTAGATGTGTTCCCTTACCAGTTCCAGGGTCTCGCTACCTATTGTAAATTGCTGTTCTCTTCCGAGATTGTTAACCATTACTTTAGTTTTCTGCAGATTAATTTTTAGACCCGCTCTTTTGCTTTCTTGGGTAACTGAGGTATAATATAAGTGAAACTAAGTGAAACTGCGCGCTTCCTTATTAAGGTTCTTCCATACGTTCCGCAACGAAAATTCTTTCCCATTCTCTCTATTTTCTTTTTTATTAACCACATGCAGGAAATGTGCGTAAAGGCCCGATATCAAGAGCAAGCGAAACTAAACTGAAAGAAGCTAAACTTGTGACAGTGAGCACTCAAGGACCCCATATGTGGTTGCAGGGAGACCGTTCATTCGGTCATGCGTCTGGCCTTGTAATTCCAAAGGCAAGCACAGTGGTCTGTGTTTTTTTAAAGATTTTACTAGCTCAAGTGAGTACAATGATTTGGACAAACCCTAAAAAAATTATAGTCAGAATGTTTTGAAAGACAATTTTAAATCATCATTGAATAACAAAGTTGCCGTACTTGAGCGTGGCTTGCGAAGTTCTGTGCTGACGAGGGTAAAAATATTTACCTTAAGTTTCTGATAACTTTTACGGCAACAGGCCAAGGAAACTTGAAAATCGTATTATTTATAAGTTGAGAGAAAAGAACGTACCTATGCCTAATAATGTGCATGGTTTCCTTCTTACAATTTTTTCTGCATTTCATAGTAGCAATGCTCCGTGGTAACTAGTTAGAAAATATTGCTTGCGCTCACAGTGTAGCAACTTATAATTTAGTACCGTAGCTACAACTCTTCTCTCTTTGACAGCTAACCCCATTTCGGATTCATAATAATATTGAAAAAGGCGTATGTGATGACTGACCCAGCTATAAATCTTCATAACGACATTTTTACGCTAGCCCAAGAATGATGTTGCCTCGGATACTACGGCAGAAAAATATAAATGTTCTACTTAAACTGAAAATTGTCCCCGGAAATGCCCGGCAGAATCTATGCGAACACACGCTTTTATTTTCTGCGGAGCCCCAAACACAAATGAATGACCAGGTACCCGTGAAATGCTTCGCATAACCTGAATTCTTGCAGGTATGGGTATCTGCATAGCTTTCGTTTTGCCCATGCTGGTTCATTTCTTTCCGGCTTCCTCTAGTGGAAAGTGCACTAATGCGTATGCACGATGATTTTCAATCGACATAGTCAACAAGTAAGACGGGCTCTCAGGAGAATAGCGGGGGTCTCGTCAATAGCACTTGTTGACCTATTGAGCCCCGTGATTGTCTGGCCGGAAAGTAGGAGACGCGGTCAGCATTTGAACTACCTTCTAACTGAAATATTTCTACATTTATTACCTGGATACATACACAAAAATGCTTCCCTATGGCTCTATCTTTTCACAGCACTACGCCATCAGCTGAATCAAAATTTCTTTCAAACAGTCGATAGTTTTCGTTGGTCGATTCAGTAGGCTCAAAGTCTGAAGTATAAAGAGTAACACCAACAGGGACTTTCTAGACTTTCAAAAGGTTTCTGTTATCATTAAAATGTGTAGAATTGTATAGCTCTGTAGACAGTTTTCAGAAACAAATACCACACGTAAAAGCTGTTGTAGCAGGAACAAGAAAAGCAAACTTCAAAAGTTTGATGAAACGCCTTATCAAGCAACGCTTTCTTCGCCTTTTCACCCGACTTTCCTGGCGCTGCTACTGCTGCTTATGTGGTCTTACTAGCGTGCGCCGCTGGGTTTCTTGCAACACCGTCAGGTGGTAGTCGCCTCCGCGCATCTCGGCAGGCGCCGACGCGGCAGCGTTTCACAGTTGGAGTGCATGGTACGGGTTACGCTTAATTTCCTATGCGATAGTAGTGCAGGTGCTAGGCTGCGGAAGATGCCTGCTGGGCTGTGATAATGTAAACATTACAATCATCGATAGCCTGAAGAGAGCGCTTTGAGCTGGCGTCTCAATAGCGTGCTGGCCAAGTTTGCAGTTGGAGCCCGTGAACACACGCCAGCAAAAGTGGCCCCAAAGCGTGCCCTCAGCGTCGAAGGCACTCACGCCGGAAAGAAGCGTCGCGCGGAACAGGGGCGTCTTCGCTATGTGAAACGAGTTTCAGACCGCGAATGTATGTGTATAATGAGTATATGTAATTTTGGTAATTGTTTTATCACATACAGCCTCAAATTATAATTAAGGCTTAACACTTCTGTCACAATGCGATGCGCCATGTGAGGCAGTGATAATGCTCAACCTTTTCAGACATTATGAACATTGACGCACAAGAACGCCTCAAGCAAACACGTCTCCCTGTGTGTTGTGTGACTACGAAGACAAACGGCAGTGGTGTACGCAAACTACCGTTTAACATCAACTTGGGATTCTCGTATTGGACTTTCGTGTGGACAAAACTAGGCATGCGCTGGCGCCTCGTATCCAAAAATTATATTTCAACAGGGTCCACTCAATCAGGCGGGAGCGTCACCAAGCGCCACTGGCCTTCGATTTTGCAACCGCCGATTCCACTGCTGTCTCAATGTCGGCGTTAGGGGCGTGTCGTCGTCTTTTTTTTTGGTCGGACACGGTGGCACGTACTAGCTCACTATAGGGTCCGCTTTCCGGCAAGGAAACCTTGAGCTGGTTGATAGGCGAAGAGTGAATGGTGGTTAAAAAAGTAGCTAAAACCTTAGAGTCAAAGCAAGCAAACCTCACATGGTTCGCGGAGACCGTATGTTTCCGTCCGTTGATGAGCCATAGAAAGTATTTAGGTGCATGCTTGAGTACCTTGAGCGGACTATTATACAGAGGCTTAAGAGAGGACGCACAGCGTCGTGGCGCACGAAGACGTGCGTCCCGTTATGAAGGCCATAGCTGGCGTATACACGACGGCGTGAACATCATTGGCAAGGGGGAACGACTGTACGCGTCGCTCTGCGCAGGTGGTACTCTGCAGGAGAATCTAAGACCAGGGCTTATTGAATGGGAGGCGGATTGCGAAGAGAGCTGGGATCGAACTCCTGGTGGTGGTAGGCCCAGTAAAACGGCTGACGCAAATGTAGGGCAGGAGATGATAGCGATAAGTCGAAGTGCATAGACATCAATTTATGTGTGAGGAAACGCCAGACAGATTCTGGTGCCTGGTTCCCACAAATTATATGTTAATAGGGCCCACTCAATCAGGCGGGAACGGGAGCAAGTCTTGTTTGCCTTCGATTTTGCAACCACCGATTCCACTGCTCGTGCATCGTCGGCGTGCTGGGCGTGTCATCGTCTTTTTTCTTTTTTTGATCGGGTCACATCAGTATGTAGTAGGACGCTCCCGACTAAACGCTCAGGAAGTTACACAATCGCCACCAATGTCCCCGCTAATTACCGTCAATCAAAGCAACCAGCCTACAACGCTTCGCTTACATTGGTTCCCGCAGTGTCTGGGATCAGCAATTCTTTATTTCTTGATTTACAAAATGAGCCCCCAATGAAAATAAATTTCAGTACCAGTAACAACTTCCTCAAAAACGCTTTGTAGCAAAGGCGATGACCAATCCCAGGGAATTATACATTTCTTCGATATTTGAAGTCTAGTCTGCTTGTGGACAGACGCGTCTGATGCGTCTTGGAGGCCCTGGAAGTAAATAACAATGTAATAAAATAATTGCATAACACAGCGTTCACATAACGTCTTTCCGGCATAATAAAATAATTTGTTAATAGAATGGTTTGACGGTAATATATTGCCGCCATAACATATTGCCGCCATAATGAGTTGCCTCAAGGCGCCCAAAACGTGCAAAGAACTCGTACTTCACTGGCATACTTAAATAATTGGCTGCCCCATGGCACCCAATTACGGGATTACCCAACATTTGATTATTTCCTGTTTAGGCGATATTCCTCAACTGTGTTTTGTAGAAAGAGGAGCTTTTGAATGAATCGTAGAGCCGATTGTCTGGCAGTGCGCCGGGCTTGGTATACCATATCGGAATGATGAAAAATAATACGTCTTATGGACCCCGACCGGTCGATGCGTTCGTCGCAAACACTCCCTATATTACTGCACTCCGCGACTCTTCATCCACGCTGTCCAGATGCTACGCGTCCGTGCACACCAACCACAACACACACACTTCGTGCCATCCTCTTCATCCTTCTACTGTCGCCACCGCACTCGCACCAACTGGTTCTTTCCCTGTCAACTACAGTAAACCGTGCGCCCGCCACCTCCAAGGAGCGCCTCTTGCCTAGCTTCACCTGCAGCTCTTGGTACGCTTATGCCGACACTTTTTTCTCTCAAATATAACACTCAGTGTGCGCCATAACTACAAGATGCATACGCAAACGCACTATGACACGGAATGTATGAACAAATAACTATATCAGTGAGATAAGTCCACCTGTGGAAGGTAGATGTGCGTTGCTGTACCCACAGGCAGCGCTTGCCCTTTAGCGATGTACGTAACACAGCTAAGGGTTCGACAGTCCGTGTTATATATTCGATGCAGATACTAGGGCTATCTTAAGTGTGACTTTCATTCTTAGAGTACGCAGCACATTCTCTGATGTCTGACTGTCTAAATCGCATTTAGCGTAAAATAGCGATGAGCCTGGACCAATGCATGCATTCCAGCGAAACGCTCCTTCCATCCATGCTTCACAGCTAGCAAAACTGCAATTAAAACCAACAGTGCGCTATAACTTAGATCATCGATAAAAAGCAGAGGCCCGTTCATTGTGTTCCTCACTATATGTTGAGAACTGAGACAGTGATAACTACATATCGACGGCATCATTTTCTCACTATATGAGAAACTATACGGGCTTGTCGGAGTAGTCTAAGGTTCCTAGATATTTTTTTCGTTTCTTTTTACAAGAGCACAAAATACAGGGGCTTTAGAGTCGTCCGGTTCGTTATTCGGGCATTTTTTGACGGACCCCTTGCTTCCACTTTACTTCGGTGTTCGTCGAATCCGCGTGGTACGGCGGAGTTTGGAAGAACGATGTCACTCTAGGATTAAAGGTAAGGTTTTCCGAAGTTTATGGGTGATAGCAGGGCTTTTCAAAAGAGCCGCTGCGATAATAATCGCACATGGCGCATTGATAAGAGTGGTATTAGAGGATGAGGTCGAATGTGGTACACGGCGAGAGCCGCCACTTCGATGGATGCCGCTATGTTCGTAGACGCAAAACATCTGTGTCGAGTTTCCGTTGCTACACTATTTTGGTAAAATTGGCTTTTGCGTCGCCGATGCAAAACCCAATTTCCGTCTCGCGCATGCACAGTGGCGTTAACGCTATTCTTTAAGGAAAGCTTTGCGGCCGCTATTCAAAAAATTCCTAAATTGCATGGCATGTCATGAGTATGTGTAGGCGCGAGCACTTGATTGGTGCCGTCATGCGCCTTTCCCAGAAGCCGGGACTCTCGCACTGCGTTGCATCCTGGGTTAATAAATACGCGTTTGCTGACGATCTGTCCATGGTGCCTTGTCTGCGCCGTATCGACGAACCCGGTCGTAGGCCCCTGCGTGCGTCACGGTGTGGAGGAGCGTCGGCTCCTTTCTTGAGTGTTCTTGCAAGGTTAGCCTGGCACAAACCAATCTCCACAACACGCCAACTATATAACAGTTAAAATGTGCATCGTGTATGTTAAGCATATGTGCGTTAGACTCTGCGCCCAACTGTGAAATGGCTGTTCCACTAAGAACGTTCCTCCTTTTTTGCCAACTTGGGTGCCTGGGTGAGCATGTTGCACTTGTAAATGAACCTCTTGAACTACAACTTGAGCCACTGTGTAACTGCCACTGGAAATGTGCCGCTCTTCAATGGTAAGAAATAATTTGAATTTTTGCGGAGTTAGAAGAACCTCCGTCTGATATCGTAGGTTCACTGCCTGTTCGAAGAAGCCAACTTAACTCCGACCGCAAAAACTTATTGCCCTGGTGTCCTCGTGATGTCCTTCTAATTATACCTTCTTAAAAAATTCATAATATTCCGCTTCAGTAAAGAAAAATTGTTTTGTTTATTCTGTAATTAACCTTGGAAATATTTTATCCAGCTTTTCGATGAGTGATCATTGCTTGAAGTAATACCAGGTTCTGACCTTAAAGAGAGAAATCATATTGCACATAATATGCAAAAGCTAATGTACGGTATATATAAGAATAGTTGAGCACGTCACTATTTTACCGCGTCCACCTTGTTTGAAATATACTTCCTCTTCATTCATAGCTATCCTAATTACTGCATCTCACCATGCAAAACACTTATGCAACTCGCCTGATGCCACTACAATACGTACAGAACCAAGCTATTAGAATACTAACATTCAATACATGCCGTTATAATGTTTCACATCTACTCCAAAGCTTAACAATGCTCTCTGTTTACCAGTTTCATGGCAATCCCGTAGGCGCTGCCACGTTTGATCACGTGGTGACGCGTCCATTGGTTGCCTTAACTCCCTCCGCTGCCGCCGCGTTTACAATGCGTGTGCATGATGCCGGTGCGGCTTAGTAAACCTCTGTTCGGAAGATATCGTAAACGGTTATTGGGTGGACGACAGGAAGCTTCGGCCACAGTTTGAGAGAACATGCAAATGCTCATTGGAAGCTGATTAAGCTATGTCCAAACCACGCGAACAGCGTATACAGCGCTTGCTTTAAAAGCGAGGCTACATATGTATTCCAAGCTATAAAAACTTTTAGCTCATTAATTGAATCAGGATTAGCGTATTTTGCTCCTGGTTATTTATTCGGCAAATATTTTGAAGGAGTGGCTTGTCACATTTCTCACTCAATAAATTTATTGGTGCCGTCACTCTCTGATAACTGGTGCCTATTCACCAACAGGTGTGCTCAGTTCTGATTTATTTGTTCTTACTGTGCGCAAGGCTTGAAACGTAGACGTTTTCTAATGTTATAGTTTGTAGAAAATAGGTATTATCACTAGTAAGTGGCTTACGCTTGTGGATCATCATGAAATATTCAGCTTCGAACGTTCGTGCGCTATACAGGGTGTTTCAGCGAACGCTTTCAAAAATCTTTAAAAGTTGGCTGTGGCAGGTATCATAATTCTAGTGCATAAGCTAATCTACTCGAAGTGGCGGACAATAGTTGTGCCATATATTCAGATCCGAAATCAACTAAATATTAAAAGTTCACTAATTAGGTGTTTAACTAAATACATTAAGGCCCATATTGCAATTACACAATTTTAGCTGTTGAGTTCGCAAGGCGGATCCACTTGAAACAAATTTTCAAGATGTCACCAGTTTCGAGGTTTTAATTCCCGAAGTTTGCGTAAAAATGCATTGGCGTTCCAGTTAACTTGTTAAGAACAGCTCGTTTCATGCACTGAAGCACACAAGTAATTAGAACGCCAATGCATTTCTCTGCAAAGTTCGGGAAGTTATGTCTCGAAACGGGTGTCGTCATGATAATTCATTCCAAGTGGATCTGCCTTGCAAAGTGCACTGTTAGAATTTGTAAATTGCAATATGGGTCAAAAGCTAATCAGCTAAGAAGTTAATTAGTGAATTCTCGTTATTTAGACAATTTAGCATCTTAATTTTTGTGCGAGTAGTGTCCGCTGCTTCAAGTAGAGCGACTCATAAAGTAGAATTGAGCTATCGCAACAGGCAACCTCTAGAAATTTTGAAAGCGTTCGCTGAAATACCGTCTATGTATAGACCCTCTTTTACTGCGTGTATGTGGTGCGAAAACTTTTCCCCAATAACGGGGAGCTAATGGCGAAAAGACGTGAATGGGAAATATTTATTTTCCTTTTGTTCAGCCTAATCATGCATAATCAGTCTGTACAGATCATATAGGATTTGGAATTTTCGCCGTTTTCTTGACAAAGTGTCGCAACCCAAAATTATTTTGAGCAATCATGGAGATGTGATTGCAGAGACGGAATAGAAATTTCTTCACAATATAGCACCCCGCACACACTGCGTAGCTGAGAGCGAGCACGCCACCTACACGAATTCTCTTTTAGGTGAGATTGCTTAGGTGACGGTGTTGGGATTCACGCCGTCGAGTTGTCTCAGTCTCCTCCACGTACTTGCGCCTCAACAAAAATAAAAATTCAATATCGCAATGACACATGCTTGTATTTTACATCTATTTGGCGGGTACACTGCCTTGAACATGTACGCAGAGTGAACAGCCCCGGGTGGCATACAATCTAAGGGCCGGTTTTCTGGGAAAGCCCGCAGTTGCACTCTGCACTGGATACAGTATGGACGGCAACCGTTTCACTCCACCAGATTTCATACATCAATGGCTTACGCGAATAACAACAATGCCCGCACTTACTTCTTATTTGTATATGTACGATGCATCTACAAGTTTTGTATAATGCACATTCACCAGCAAATTTCTGCACTTGCTCTTTTTTGTGGTCTCCATAATTCCCGAATTAAGCAAAGAAACCTGTAGCGTTGTGTTACATGCCTCGTCAAATTTGTGGGAGTTGCAACATCGCGCTTTCAACATAGGACCTACAGCAGCAAGGAAATTGACCTTCGTGCTGCCTTTCGCTTCAACGCGAAATAAGCGGCGAGAACACAGCATACACGAAAGTCTCACCACTGGGCGCACTCTCTCCTCATCACAGATCGCTTTCAAGATAGGGCCCGCGCCTCTCGCTTCAACGTGAACTAAAGGACGACAACTCAGCGCATCAATTCACCTTGCGCCACCGTCCGCAGCCGTTCGTGCCGCCGCAGCACTGTCGTTTTTACCGGTCGTATCAAGCTTCATAAGATTGATAATTCCACCAGGAAACATGGAGATAAGCAATTGGCACAATACTTATACATGCTTAGATGACTTCCAGCGGAGTTCATGCGTGGTATTATTTCTGCTATTTCTTCTAATGACATAATTGGCCTGTCAAGCACCGCTATCGGCGAGTTGGCACTGATACAAAAAGTTGGGTAAGATAAGAGGGATAATAGCCGAACCTAGAATATCCTCTGTAATTTGTTCGTCTTTTGCCTTAGCGCTATGCGAAAATACTTAATGCCTGGTGTAGTGTTCTGCCAATATCTTTCACTTTGCCATGCATGCACAAAATAGGGACTATGTCGTAAGTGCTTGTTTTTTATAAGGCAAAATAAATACTTTCGTTTATCACAAAGCGTCTCACATCTGTTTTCTGTAACCTCATCGTGGACAGGGGGGAGTTTCGATGATGACTTGTAAAGAGCACCCGCAATCGTATATATTTTCTAATTTTAGTAAAAAAAAAAAAGCAGTTTCGCCCAAAACGCGGAAAATTGATAGCGATAGCCACTTAGAACGCAGTTATACGAATCAAGGATAGTAGTTATCTACAGTAAACACTTTGAAACATTTGCTTAATAACTGAATTAACAAGCACGACGTCAGCATGCAGAAGCAAGCATGAACACATCATACTGGATTAGTGCGGACAGTTGCTGTCAAAACGCGTCTATGAGCAGGCGCGGCATCAACAGCCGGCTAACCCACCTTCGTGCGGTCTTTCGCTTCAACGCAGGAGCGGAGAGAACACAGCGCACACAAGGTATGAGCCGTTTGCAGATAGCCTCGAAGATACGGTGCGCGAAACCGCGTGCGTCCTTGCAAACTGGTAATTGTTGGCGGAGTCGAATCCGTTTCCCCTCTCTCCCACGCTGTCTCGCCGCTTACGTTCATATATGGACCGGGAGATTGCGCCGCGATCGTCAGTTGCCCTTGCGCCCGCCGGACTCTGTAAATGTCGCCGAAGGCTTTCAAGACAGCGGTCTGGGCGAGCGCGCGCGGCCGACCGCGACTTTCCGAGTACAACTAATGCCCCTTAAACTTCGTAAAGTAGTGCCACGCTTTGAAGAATGCCGCCTCCTAGTCGCGCGCTCTGGCCGAGGCCAACGCCGCGTCGCTAATGACCTAATCGCATCACTACGGCCTTCGGGCCGGCTTCGTTTGTTTAGAGTCGCGCTTCAGCGCCATTTTCGCGTGAGCGTCTACGGAGTGGCAAGGAGCGCATGATGACGCCGTCGCTGTTCCGTGTTGTTTTGGTTTGCGAACGCCTTCAGCTAAGTTTTGTGACAATTTCGACGTCGCTTGACGGTATTTTCTATCATCGTAATCTGCTGAGTCTTCGCATGCCAAAATAGTTTCAGCAAAGGCAAGAAGCTGCTCTCAATAGCCTCCGGTAAGCGCTACGGGTTAAGAAGAAAGGCACGCACCCATCGAATTGGAAGGAAGAACTCCTGACCAACATCCTCCACACGATTATACGATGTAGTTGCGAGTCTCTCATAGTAGAGTATGTGTCAGGCTTGCGTAATTTATTGCGGGACACAACGTAGTAAGTATTGTACAGTTCAGTGAGGATGTTGCCATTTGTCTGCAAGCTTTAACATGATTCCGACGCAGCGTGTACTTTGCTTATTTAAGCACTACGTGGTTGTATTTGGTGCGCTTAATCATATTGTACACCAACAGGCTTGAATTCGTGGGCTCGCGAGGCTGCGTGCGAAATGGTGATTATGAAACCTTTAGGATTCACTGCATTTCTTTTGACAAAATTTGAGGCTCGAGCTTGAACACACATGTTGGAAAATAACTCTCTGCGTTCTGGGGTTACTGACTAGCCTTCTTTAGAGCGAATATATTTGTTTGTCTCTTTTGTTCGCATTCGTCAACCACGGTCGCCCGGTGGATTTGGGTTACAAAGGAAAAGTGCGTGCTCCCCCTAACCGTGTTCGTCGCGGAACGTCAGCCTCACAAGTCTTTGAGACGTACGTATTAATCCGTGTCAGCTTTAAAGTGTGTATACATTAAGATGCAACGGTGGAGCACTCGCAAAAAAAAAATAAAAACATGCGGTCGCCCGCTCGTTCACTGGCTGGTTTAGTCATTTGCTTACTCGTTCGTTCAACTATTAGCTCGTTCGGCTACTATGTCTCTGAGACACACGTGATGGGACTACAAATGGTTTCTCAATGCTAACGACTGCATCATTTCACTTACCGCAATCTCAGCCGCTTAATAACGCGCCAATTCTTCGTGCAGTCATCACTTCACTAAAGTCATATCTCGCAAATTTTATTTCGGAGCGAGCGCAACCGTCCTCAATGCATGCACCTTGCTGCAACTCGGTTCGCTACAAGTGCCTCACTTCGTGAACGGACGAGCTAACGCAAGATCAAATGTTATTCGTGATGAGTCAGTAGGCTGAAAAAATAATGCACTTGTTTGTGCCTAAATGAAGCGCTGTTCCCGCATTCCTGTTTCGCAAGCGAATACTAAAAAAATTATTTCATTTTCTATACACGCAGAATCCGGACTCGATTATCGGTCGCGCATATTTCTGTCGACTTTGAGGCACGAGAGACTTAATAGCATCAGCGCCCACCTCTTAGCCTTTGCGCGGGCTTAGAAGATTTAAAGGCACGCCCGCTGGCGGCACTGTAGTATGCAATGCTGTTTTCAACCTTCAGAGCAGCATTTGTTCGTGCCCTCTGTCGGCCTTTGTACGTCATAGCTAATACGCGCCGAGAATTCACATGCTAAGGGCGGTGTGGATTATTTAGGCTACCAAGGACTTTATGGAGGTCAGGAGGTTGATTTTTGATCATACATGTGTTATTTACAGCCATTATCAACAAGGTCTTGAGAAACACACTTGACAAATTTCGCGTACCTAATTGTACCGCACGCATTACACTAGGAGTCGTCATGGCACAGCGTTAGCGCTCGTTCAGATATTTTTTTTTTAAATAGCATCAAAACAGGAAAAAATAGCTGCCGTCACTTAATTTGAATAACCGTCCGTATAGAAATTCTATGCTGTACACGAAGTTACTCAGAGCTAGGAAGCCAACGCAAACGCTCAAAACGCATAGCAAGGCGGTGCGCTTTGTTATGCGTGCATTCACTCTGAAAAAGTCGCCTGGTGCGCTCGAGCGGTGTAGGTGGCGCCACGGTCCAAGACTGAGCGTGAAAGAGAGGATAAACGAGGAGGAGTGAAGGTGGATGAGGAGTATGACTACTTTACGAAGTTTAAAAGTCTTTAAGTAGAACGCGTCCCCTCTCTACCCTCCCCCAGGAGTCTTGCGAACGACGGAGACGGAGCACTTCCTCTCTTTCGAGTGTGAGATTAAGCCGTGATCGCCTGCTTCACCCTCGCGCTTTTTCAATCTCACATACAGTATACGTCGCTTCGTCTCTTTCATGCGAGAGATTGAGGCGCGATCGCCCGCTCACCCTCGCACGTTTTCCTTGGCTGATACAGTATACGGCGCGCGTCGACAATTTTATTGCACTTGGACTTCATACAGAACTTCACGAGGACAGCGACGGCGGCATCAGAAATGCGCTTGGCGTGTCTATATAATTGCTATCGCAATATTAAAAAAAATGTCGGGTACTTAGAGAGCTCATGACTGTAAATAGGTGAACTACGCACTAGCGTACACATTGCGCGCGCCACATACCAAAAGGGCAAGTTGAGTTCTGTTGCTTCTTGCAGCCGATTACTGCGCTATGCTCTATTGGGGCAGTGGGTTCTATAATAATGTCCTTTCTTTCACTTCATTTTTTTTTATTTGCTGTGGAACGGCTTATTACGCATGCTCTGGCAATCAGTGGGCGTCACCTTGATTTGAGGCCGCAATAATTTCACTCGCAAAATAAAGCAGAGCACACCAGAGAACACTTATGGCGTGATTGTTCCAGTTCCAAGCACTTCAGTATGGATGAAAAGTAACGAATGGTTAGCGAAAGCCAAACACGAGCGCGGTTCTTCTTTCTCTAGCCCTTTGTTCTTGCTTTTCTTTCGCGCTGCAGAAATCATGCCAGGAATTTAGACCAACTTACCAAAATTGCTATTCCTACCCATTGAAAGCTTGCAGAAGCTATCTCAAGCTAATCACCAAAGAGACGCGGAAGCTATTACGCATTTCCGGCTTGTGCAATGGCTTCTTGAAGTTGCAGTACAGGAAAGCATGGCCTTCGATATTAACTTTAGTTCCTTCAATGATAACGATGCTGATGGCATGTCTAATTTCTTCCTCTGTTAGTGCTGCCAGACTGCGGCACGGTGCAAGTGTGATAGCAGTTTTTTTTTTTTTCAGAAGGAATCGGATACTTCATTCAAGCTCCACAATTTGGTATCATTGCCCATTTAAGGAAGGGCGCGGTTGGCAGCGTATAATTTTTGCGGTTAGGATATCTAAGTAGCGTTTGTTGTTTACTGCGTAATGACGGAGAGAACAGTCCCATTGACCAGCGCCATCTGTATCTCTAGTTCAGATTGCTATACGTAAATGCTAAAACATTGTAGTGTGGTGTTTTTCGATCTAAATCTTTCACCGCGCGTCGAGTTTTTGCCGTGTTCAGCCATACCAGCGACAGATGGCGCCATTATAATGTCACCGTGTCGATTATGAACCACCTCTGCATGACCAAGGTCCCGTCCTTCATTCTTCAATATCGAGAAGCAATCTTTTGATCACCGAGATAACGCTTTACCTGCGCTGACGATGTGACATAAAGCGCTGGTAAAATCCATATTATTCACTTTAGGCAAAATGGTTTATTCAGGTTAGAAAATTCTGCCTGCTCTTCCTGAAGTGGGCAGGCCGATGTGCCATTATGTCAGGCAATGGCGTTATTTCGAGTTTATCCCTGCACTAGTATTTGGCGGGTAACCTCGAAAAAGGGCGCTTCTGTGCTAAAACATTGTTATACATTGCACGTTTTCTAGGGACGACAATTCCGTGTACTTTCTCTAAATATTCCATGTATAAAAAATAATATCTGGCATGTTATTTCTTTATTGTAAACTATATTTTCTTTTATCTCGCATCCGCCTGCAGATGTGTCGAAAATCCGCCGTGCAACAAAGTGCGGAGTCATGTGGTGCTTATAGAGCGGCACGTACATTTATTCTCCCCATCATTTTTATGGCGTCCGTGTTCGCGTGTTTTTTCTCACACATATTCACGCTTTATTAAGCGCACCAGGCACACGCTTAACACATTTATTAGTTGCACGATAAATGTAATGAGGCAGTGGGATGTATATTGTTCTATTGAGGAAATGGTGGGCACTGCATAGTCGCATAAGGCCGCATTCTTGACCTCTTGCCAGTGCAGTTGTTTAAACACAAAAGAAGTCGAGCCGTCTTCTAAGCGCCTGGAAATTCTCATACAAAAACACGTAATATGCGGTGCTCCAGCCTTAGCCACAAAACCCTTCTCCTCCGTACTGATACCAGCAGCCCTGCAGGAAACAAAAAACAAAAACAAATCGAAAAACCTCCTCTGTAGGTTCTGCTAAGAAGTCTCGCCTCCTCTCTTCGTTCCCCGAGCCCGCGGTCTTTCCATTGGCGGTAAAATTCCAACGTTCAGATACCAAACACCGACCATGAAAACGGACGAAAAGCGAAATGAAGCTATTGGGTTAAAAAATGTGTCACTTAGGCCGAGGCGTGAATGTTTGAAAGGTATAACAGCGTTAAGGTGATGCCCTAACAGTCGAGAGCAACGTCTTTTGCTGCGTTGACCCTGTCAGAACACGGTGACAAGTTGGCGGGTACAACAAGGGATGCAACTGCTGCTGCGTAGCCAAAGCAGGGACCGGGCAGCAATGGGGAATTTCGAGAAATCTGGCATTAGGTGCAGTGCCACCTATATATACGCCAAATATAAATGCCGGTGCTCCACGTATATATGGCACACGACGTGGGACTGAAGGAAAAGCGCCAGTAGCTGTAGCTCTAAGTGTACCGTGTGTTCTGTTTACGAAGCTGCAGGTACAACGGCGAGATATGCATGCAGCTGCACCGCAGAAATGCTAGTGTTTAGGGCAGAACACACACAGATGCATAAGCAACACAAGGCAGAAGACTACCCTGGCTCCATTGTAGGATTAAGTGGTGCGTGAGGGTGTGTCTACTCGGCTTTGCCATCTTTTGCAGGCTATTGCGCGGCACCTATCTCCCGTCTCGGGAGACCTGCAAGCGCCTGACAGTCGAACTACAAGGGCGCTATCCATACCATGGCAGCACTGTAGCGGTACCGGCAGTCTGCAAGTGCTTCGACAATCTGCGTATTTTCATCGCGATCAAGAATATTTGTTCGATGAGCCTGAAAAGGGGGACACATTTCCAAGAGTGGTGGTAGAGGACAATTTTTTTGCTTGGTGCCAAATCACTGCCTCACTCCGGCAGGGTATGCGAACTGCTGCGTGGCACATCCGGTCACGGCGTATCTTCAATGCGAAGCACACATTAGGTTGAGTAGTATAAATGGTTTGTGTTCCATTACAAACCAGCTTACTTACAGCACGAGAACGCTAACAGTGCTTAAGTGTGCTTAAACAAAACATCATACGAGTAGTGACATCACAGTTGATTGATGCTGGCTCTGGAATATATGGGTTCTCACTGAAAGTGCGCTTTCAGTCTATATCGGCGTGATTTGGCATTCAGCAAAATGAGAAAGAATAATCCTGATTTAAACTAGCAACCTTCGGTAAGCTATCTGACAGGTTTGAAATACACGAGAGCTTGACCTGACTGTTTATAGCCAGGAAATTATGAGCCCGAGGAAGGCGCGCTAATTTGATGCGCATAACGTGGCAGTTGAAGAAATTAGCGCAGTAATTTGGTTTTTGTTATTGCTCTTTTTCTGTAGAAGTTTACTTTACCAGCATTGCGCGAAATCTATTTAGTTGATAGCTGTCTCTTAGAGAATTTGATTTCGAGTGTGTCACTTTTGGTTATCTCCTTGACTAGAGGACACTAAATAATTTGCTGTTTTATTACGATAGCAATTATATGGACACTCCAGGCGGGTTTCTGCCTTCGCCGTCGCCGTGACGTTCCGTATGAGCAAATAGCATGTGAGTGTGAGCCGTCAAACGCTGTTCAATCTCGGGTGCGCGAGTGAGGAATTCGGTGTGGATGCGTGCCCCCTCCTGAGGCGTGCGATGCAGGGGGGTGCGGCGAGGGAGGAGGGGCGTGCCCTCTCTTGTGGTGCGCGAAGCAGGGTGGTAAGGCGACGTAGGAGGGGCGTTCATTTCCGGTGGCTGCTGCGGTGCTTCGATGTCCTCCTCGCCCGCGCGGAGACAACCGCGGCGTATGCTACGGGGTTGGCCACGCGAAACGCGGACGCCATAGTAGACGCCTTTGGTGGCCGCCGTAGGAGCGCGTTAACGGCGCTTGTGTGTCTCGAAAGCGGTCTACGATGTTTGCAGAGTGCGCGTAGTGCCCGTAACTTCGTTTGTGGTGGGCTTTCGACGTTTGTTAGGCGTTGAAGCGACAGATGCACGGAGGTCATGTGGCCCGCGGCTGCTGCCGCGATTCCTAAGTCTAGCGTTTTTACAGACAGTTTCCATGGTCATCGAGCGATTTTTGTTCATGTTCGCCTGTGTGCGCGTGACACTGTGCTGGTTAATTTAGTTAAAGCACATTGGCGAGCTGGTTGGTTTGAATTCATGATCGAATGTGTAAGCGCGACTGAACAAGGACGTAGAAAGAAGCAGACACACAAAACAGCGTTGTCTCCATGTGTCTGCTTTTTTCTACGTCCTCATTGAGTCACGCTTACGCATTATATCATTTTTAATTGACTTAGTAAGCGAATGTTTAAAATTCTATACGGCCGATAAAACTACTCTCCTTACTTGGCACAACTATATACTGATTTGTTTCCGGCGGAATTGATATTTTTTTTCTACTCAACCGTTGTTAAGCACTTCGAAAAAGCTACATGCTCTGGCGATTAGACATTGGCTTATCTTCGCCGTATAACACTGTCCAGGCCAAGAAAATTTCCATACTCACTGCTACAGTTTCTCATGCATTGCTCACAGGTTGGGTAGTTGTTTTCATTTGCATTACACCCTCCATACAGAAAAGGATAGCACATGTTGGTTTTGTTCGAGTAGAACCACCTTGTGATGTTGTTGTTGCATGGTCCTCTATAAATGTACCCTGTACAATGCGGTCTCGCCAGTTCTTCTCCTAGAAGCGAAGCGAAAGATAGCATGTAAGCCTTAAGGTGTGAATTTACTTGTGTGGTAGGGGGAGTGAGGGCGGTCCTTGTAACTGCCACGTCAGTTGGCAAGTGACTTGAAAACATTTTGCCTCTGTGAACGTAACGTTAAAATTTATGATAGAGGTTTACGATATTCCATATTTTATTGTGGCCTGTGATATTCAATATCTACTAAATAAAGTAAATTACGGGCACTATAACGTAAAGCCGTTCGAAACTTTTCTATTCCAATTCCGTAATCAGCCCACCGCGATTGGTCAAAAACCTTTTTCGACCACCCTTACTTCACCTTTCTTTCACGCAACATCACAAAAGCCGCGATAGCTCCCCATATGATATGACTGAAAATGAATTGATATGACATGATATGACACATGAATTGACCGAAAAAAGAAAAATAGTTATTTCTGATTCGACGCCTTTTCGCCGTTAGTCCCCGGCTATGGGTCAAAGTTTTCGGGCTGCACCCACTTCACCTTCCTGTCACGCGACGTCACAAAACCGCAAACACTCACCGCGTCAAAGTGACATGTATGCATTAAAGATGCATTGATATGCCGAAAAAAACTTAATTTTCTTCTGAATAGCTGCAGGCTGTCCCGTTCCGAAAGCAATAAAAGATGGCTGCCGCCAATCCCTCACGCACTGGCTACTCACACCTGCCGGAGAGTATGGGTTTATTTGCGCATAATAAAACTTCTTGCGTGGCGATGCAATGTTTTCGAGCACTTCCGGCGCGCTTATGACCCCATTCTGCCAGCTCTTCTTTGCTGAGGATCCGTTTTAGCGTCATTCTTAGCTTCCGTTGTATGCCACCGTGATTTTCGTCCAGCCACCGCAAGCTAAGTAAGGGAAAGAGGACCAATCCGACGCCACCTAGATAGCACAAGGCCTTTTCACTCCGATCCATGACGTCATGTTACCCGGCCCGACTGCCACAGAATCTAATGGGGATGCTCCCGATTATCCAGCAGTGATTTTGACGCCACCGCTATCATCACGCCAGCCTTGTCAATGGAAATTTCGGGCCAGGTAGCGTGACGTCATGGATCGGAGTAAACAGGCCTTGTGCTATCTAGGTGGTGTTGACCAATCCCAGACGCCGGCACCGCCTTCTTCATCCGGTTATCAACTTTCAGTGCACTGGCTCAGCCCTATCAAATCCCTCTCCACTTGAGCGTGCTTCTTACCTCTTGTCAGCCAATTAGATAAGAGAACCCGCTCAGCGTAGGCAATGTTATTCGTTTTTCAAGCAAACAAAAGTGACCTTCTATGAATGAGGAGAGTTTTTGATTCGTCTGTTCAGACGACTCTGCAGGTGACCGCTCGGTGCTTGCGTCGGCAATTACGCAAATTTGACGTCAGGAGATTGGAACAAAAACATATTGGAATAGTTTTACGTTATAGGGCCCTATATGTGTTACAGAAGAGGGGAACTATAACGTTAAGCTGTTCCAGTATGCTTTTGAGGAAGGATCGAGTGCCTGAAATTTACTTTTCTTCAAGCGCTATTGTGATTACAGTGACTTCGAATGATGGGCGTTTTTGTCATGTTATAGTTAGAGCAAAGGCGACGTCTGACAACTGACTGCTTCGGTGTTTAAGCGTTACTTTCTGAACAGTGGGGCCCGAAACGTCACCACGGCTATTAAACACCACTGAATCACCAAGGTATCTCGCAGAGATTTCCGAATATTACTATTCTTCCCATGAATGTGTTTCCTACGCAGGCACATTTCATCCATCTTATCACAATGACCACTTATCTGCGGCTTGAAGCATGTCTTCACCAAAAACCAATTATTAGACCAGTTAGTGCGCGCATAAGACATATGACTCGGGATGACAGTCAGCCGTTGGCCAACATTAAAAATAGCTGACTGAAATGCACCAACTCGAAGTCAGTTATGTCACAAAGGAATGTACTCAAATCTGAATGAGCATGAGATCACACGTAAGAGATGCCTTAGTGGGTGCCACAAAGACGAAATATTAGCGTTTTTATTTCGTACAATATCAAAGAAATCTACAGCACTAGACATTTTCTTGAAAAAACTCACGTTGTCTTATGTTTTTTCTTACATACAAATACACATACCATCTATTTGGGGATGCCAAATTATTTCTCTGTAAGCCCAGGAGGTGTTGGAAGATTCGTGAATCAAACATTTTCGTTTTGCCTATCGGCATCACAAAGCTACAAGAAAACCCCACGGGTTTCTCAGAAATTAAGCATATAAGTGCAACAAAAATTGGTCCCGGTGCGGTAATCAAACCAGTTATTGGACAAAGTGAAGTTCTTCCCACTCAACGATCGATTCTTGCTCCCCATAATTTATTTTTCGCTGTCACGATGGATGGTAAGTAAGACGGGCGAATTTTGATCAAAGCAGAGAACTCTGGCACTGCAAGCTTGTTACGGAATCACGGCTACCACAAAGAGCCTTTCCAGTACACTTACCGGAGTCCTCTAAACACCTTGCATGTGCGTTTTGCTATCATTACGGATACTTTTTTGCACTGATTTTTTACGCCGCTGGGTCTTTTCTTTCCAAGTAACACTCAGTCAACGCTCCTGCTTTTTTACCTCGTTTTGTAACATGTAAAACATGTGCCTATCCATCTGAAAACTTTTTGTGACTTTCAGAATGCGTACTTGTGTCAAGACACAAATTCCAATGCTACGCACTACCAAACGTGGTCAGGCTTACCCATGCTCCCATCGAAGCACGCAAACTGTCCCCTGTAAGCGGTGACCACGAGCACGTGGACAACGCTAACGCGGGTTCCGCAGTCTTCGGCATCGGCCCAGATTAGAATTACACCGTCTATGCGATAGTTACATTATTCATATTACAATCAGCAGGATCGGCACAGCATATAATCAGGTGGTTTTGGAAATCGATGCCCTTAAACGGCGCTTTCTTAAGGAACGGCCCAATATATTCGGAGACAAGGCGAATGATCAAGCACACCAAAAGCTAAGGAGAAAACGAAAAAAGGTTTCTCTAACAGCAGCTTTGGTAGGCTAGCTCTCGTACAGCTTGTTCAGTTAGAGTGTTTGTCATCGTTACCCCTGTATAAGCGCTGTTTTCTCTTATTGTTGAGGATGATAGTTTGATTTCACGCTGGTAGAGCTACAACGGCGACACCGGCGACCCAAGAAAGTGTATCAGTTTTCACCTAGGTGATTGTGTCATGGCACTGCACAATGCTGATCGCCCCTAAATGCTGTAGCGGCCGTTTTGAGGTGGCGTCTGAAACCTTACTTCCTCGTTGGCGTTTCTCGTGGCCTAACTACATAAACATAAACATCCACCTCAACATTATTTCCAAACTGCGCCTATGTATACTTTGGCCCCATCGTGAGTTGAGGCGGAACAGAAAAGAACTCTTCTCTCATTGTGGTTAGAGTAGGACAACAAAAAAATCTCTGTAAAATGTTGCACTAGCCCTCTTCCTCGACCTGGACGCAACAGTTGGCGCACATCCAAGGTAAGTTGCGCAAAACAGTCAAACGTTCTGCGTGGCACACACAGCACAGACACAGTGCAAGCTGGAGGGGCGACTACACAGGAGTGCCATTTTTGGCAGAAAGCACTACAGGTTTTCGCGGCGAAGTGTTTTCGCGTCATTTTCATGAGAAGGATCTGAACTGTGGCTTTTATTGCTCTCTACACAGCTTTCTGCTGAGCCCGACGTTGCGGGTTGCAGCCGCGCGTGTAGCACTACGAATCGCTTATTTAGGTTTGTCCTTTGCGAGGAGGCACCATAACGTGTACAAAAGACTAAACACAGGCATGCAAACTACTTGACGCACATGACACATCTCTTGAGCTGGGGCATGGTATATTGCTGTTGATGGTGGTGATAACAATGACGGCATCCCCTTTGAAACAGGATGGTCCCAAATAGTCACCTAGCCTGCTACACACACCATGCAACTGCTACGTGCTAGGACAACATGTGGAAGAGAACAGAATTGGAGTACAATGTTTCTACACATCAACGCCATGCGGCGCGCATGTCAAGAGGCCCAATACGGTGGTAATGATGAGGGGGATGATTTAATGAGATTCTATTGGAAACGGAATGGGGAAAAACAGTCACCAAGCCCGTTTGAATTATTTAGTTATGTCATATACTATTTTCATTGGATGAATGTTTGTACATGTTGATAGTCTTCTTTTCCTTCTTTAAAACATCTCCATCTACCTCGCACCGCATCATATGCAGCTGCTACATGGCGTCCCACTTCGTGTAAAAGTATGGAACTTCAGTGCAAAGGACGCATGTATAGATGCTACGTGGCGCAAATCTCACATTGCAAGATAATAAAGTGGCTCGATACAATACTAATGATGATGATGATTTATTGGAATTGCCTTTGAAACGCGACGGTGACATAGTCAACTAGACAGCTTGATTTATTCAGGTACACACTATATATTTTTTCTAGCATTGTTGTATACATTGAGTTAAACTTCATTTTCTCCCTCTAACCTTCTTTAACTGTTTCGTACCAATACGTGTGCATCTACTACATGACGTTCTAATTTGTGTAATAATATCCAATTTCAATGCGTAACGTGCACGTATCGAAGCTACGCAGGGCGCATGTTACATAGCATGTCTCGCGCTCTAGGACGCGTTGATAGGGCAGTTTTCCGCTGCATGCTAGCAAGAGCTGGCGTGTCTCCGGCACAAAGCAATCGCTAGAATTCAACCAAGTTTTAACATGGAGTGTTTGCAAATTTAATTTAAAGAAAAATGTTTTTACTCCAGGAGGTACACACATTTTTCGGACGTGCTTAAGTACATCCTGATAAAATCGGCTTAAATTAGGTTTACGATACGAAGGATCTGGGAAAAGCAAGTCCACCAGTGTTGCAGAAATTGCTGTTAGACCAGCAGGGAACAAGTACTCTATGCTAAATCCAAGCTTCAAGGAAATAAATGTGTCAACGACCTCCTTGAAAAAGGCCCCAAGGAACCTGTGGGACATCTTTGGCATTTGATGACACTACAGTATTAGAAAGATAATGAACTAACCGGACTAATTGGAGTCGACTCTATCCACGGGCAAAAACCATAGATCACTGTTTCATAGACTTTAGGAATGCTGTATATTTTGGGGACGTTCTTCAAAGAACGCTTAGAAAGGACACTGGCATCACTCCATATTCAATTACGTTTCTACCTTTTGAGGTTACAGGCGGTCCCCCCAATGAAACGTTCATAGCACTTGGTTTATACAGCCTCTGCAGATGTAGACTGCGGAATCGCCATGCCGAAAGCCCGCGATCTACAAAATCCTTCTTTCGCGAAATGGCTGCTTATGTGAAAAGTGTGTACACTGCACAGGATCTTCCGCCAGACTGAAAGCACTTGTGTGTTTGGTCCAGTTTTACGTTTGTAGCTGTGTCTGCTCTCTATTATATCTTCAGTGTAGCTGTCCTTGTAATCAGGAAGAAAATTGTGCTGGCGTGGCTCAGTGGTAGAATAGCTCACTCCCCCGCAACGTGCCCGGCCTCCATGCTGGCTGGAACTGGATCACCATATTTTCTAATTCCCGACGATAGCTGCCACAGACACCGGACACCGGCGGCGGCGGACGCCATCGCAAACTGAAAAGGCTATTTCACATTTTGCGATTTCCAACGCATGCGACGAAAATCGCAGTCCCAGTGCCGACCCCTCCCCCTCCCTCCACTTTCTCGGCTGCGACCAACCACTTGGTCGCACCGTCGCAATGATCGCTGCGATTTTCCGTTGAAATTGCCCTGAGAGCTACTTTGCGGTTTTTTAGGGGGGAATGGCATCTCGCTCAACAAGTGCAACGCGTGAAGACGTGGATTGCTGCATCCGGCACGTACGCGAAGGGAGCTTAAAAACATGTACCGCAGATTCCGTTCTCCCGTTTTTATGGATTTGTTGAAATGCTACGTAGCGAATGAAATGCATTTTCACGCTTTCTTCGTACGCCTTTGCGAGTTGTCAGTGCTACGAGGTGTTCCATACCCAAGAGACGACATGACTTATTGAAGTGGTCGCAATTTCCTTTTGCTAAGTAGTATACAAAAATCCCACATGCGGTGCAGTTTAAAAGATTTCAACCCCGGCAGCGGCAAGTTACAAGATAGCAAAGTACCCGAAGTTTCAACGTTGTGCTTAACGCGGGACCGTTTAGGTGCATTCTTTTCCTGTCTGTTTTCAAGCGTGAATTTCCTGATGCATCAGAAAAGGTTTTCTTACCTCGCTTACTTATTAAATTTGACATGCCAATGGTGTAGGCTATTGTAATGAATTGTGTACGATAGCATTAACACCGTGGCTTGAATAAACAGCGTCGTCACTTTGGTTTTGTATATTTCATGAACGTTAGGTTGCATGTTTTTCTAATGAAGAATCATTTTTTCCTCTGCACAAAGAGCAATAAACAATGCAATATGTTGGGAAAGTTCTACCGTTGTTGCACCAGTGTTAACCCTTGCTTTGAATGGTTATTAACTCTACAATTGGTTATTAACTCTACAATTATTACAAAAGCAGGCAGATGGAACAGTAGGAAATGACACGGTGAAGAAATTTAAATCAAAACTGTGCAGTCAAGTGAGCCAGTTGAATCTTTTCCTGTGAGTTTTTTAATATTATCAGTATACATAGTTCTTACACGTGCAGAGTTAATAACATGTGCCGAAACATTCATGCCTTACATGTTTTATTAACAATTTCTAATAAGTTTGTGATCCTATTTATTAGCGTGTAAACCATATAGCGATATCCTCTGTGATCACTACCTTTGAAATTAATGAAGTTGTTCAGTTTATCCACCTGCACTGTGGCTCTATCGTGTTGCTAACAGAAGGTGAGGGGTGTCATTTCCAGCCTTGGCAGTCGCATTTTGATGGGAGTCACAGGTAAAAAAAATATTGCAGTTAGATTTATTTCATCATCATTTCTAAGCCCTTAAACTTCCAAGTCATATTGCCTAAGAGGGAAATGCATATGCAAAATATAACAAGCAATATTAACACTAGTCGAAAGAAAAGGGCACAATTCTAAAGCAAGCATCTTTCCTGATACTTCAAATATGTAAACATTCAATGCATGAATGTGGATTTTTCAACAGCACTGCACACAAAGCATGATCATGTATAGTAAGTACTCGATCAGATAGGCTACATAGTTCTACATAGGTAAAAATGTCAAGAGAGGAATGTTCATACTATATCATGCACACAGCAGAATGAAAAATTTTTCCAAGAGTTTTCCATTCTGGCCGATATGAGTGGTCCATAATCAGCAGAAACGTTATTAGAGGGCATTATGTAATACTGCTTAGAATGAAAAGAGTGAAAATGCTTTTAATATAATACCTCATGCTGCTCTACTAGGAGGAATTATGAATGAAAAAAAATTGTGATGGAGCACTTAAGTTCAATTGTAATTTTTTGAAAGACAAAAAACTTCAGGTGACAGTTGGCGGTACATTTGGTCCACCCACACCAATCACACAGGCATAGTGCAAAGAGTACTACAGAATGTTTAGATCTTGAAACTTATGAACGTAAACAGTTTAATTCCATGACTGTTAATGACAGGAAGGAAGAAACCGTTATTGTGTTCATGAAATAAAACCGCATTGGTAAATTTAGAGATATAGTCATTGCTTAACAATTTAGAAATTATTAAATATTGCTTGCTATCGACAATGAAGGAGCCTTCCGGCAGTAAGGTAAGGAGCTGGGTTTTCCAGCTTTGAGCATTTAATTGCGGGCCATTCAAGGAAGCATAAAATTATCCAAATAAAATTTCTTAAGGAATACCAGATGGGAATGAGCATTGAGGCTTTCCTGTGTAGTTTCTTCGGCTGAGTCGCTAAGCTTGAAATGATTCCAATTAGTATGCTGTAACAATGTTGATCTGACGCTGGTTAAATAAGACTTGCTTAGTAAATTGCATGATTTCTATAAATTGCAGAGAAGGAACTATACGATCTCAAACCAATGATATTATAAAATTACATTGATTTGCACCAAACAGGTTTACCGTGAGTGGCGTGCAAGACTAAGCAGAGAGGTGAAAAGCCCTAAGCCAAACGCGCCAGCCATCGGTCTGCATTGCTGCATGATGCGTAGCATGTATTGATATACTCTTCTTCTTAGAGGTTCACAGTATACTAACAGCGCGACACACAGGACAACAAAGTGTACGAGATGCGTGTCTTTTAGAATACTGTGTCGCCACGTGCAGGTTTCTCCAAAAGTGAGGCTAGCTGGTCAAAAAGTTTGATGAGTCGGCTTTTGCACCTTTCGAAATATTTAGGGAGGGCTCCTATACATAATAATAGCAGACGTGCAGACATGTATTCACAACACACGCACCGCGATGGAGGAACCGGGCTGGCGCCCCCCCTCTCCCCTAAAGTGGAGTTTCACCACACAATTTATATTCGACGTTCAGTAATCACACACAAGTTATTAGCGGCTTCGTTCAGGGGCAGACGTGGGCTTTCGGGTTGGTGCTTCTTTGTACCTTTGTTGCAAGAATGTGGCTATGAGGAGGAACAGCTTATGCGCAATCACGAGCAATATACACCCATGGTTTCTCCAGAAGCTGGCGGAGAGTACGTGAAGCGCAAGGATCTCGTTGCGGTGACAAGACGACTTCGCTGCAGCGGATTTCCGAATACTGCATATGCTAAGAGGGTAGCTATGTGAACATGTTTATAGGTGGCGTTTTACGTTGTTGTAGCATAGGTCGAATGACACGGACATAGAAAGCATATGAGATGACACAAAACATTCAACAGTGCCCCGGACGAGGGCCACGGAGCGCCACGATTACGCCGTCCACCGCCACCACTTCCAGCACGCCCTACCGTCGCCCAGCAAAACATATCCCAAGGAAGACCAACGCTTGGCTCACCCTCGACCACTGCCTTCTCTGCTATCGCTGCAGAGAAGGGGCCACGTCTAGCGCCGGTGCACATACCATGAAATGTGTCTACGACGGTTTGCCATCAACGCACCAAGCCTACAGCAAGGTGAATGCCCTCGCGATATCGCCAACAACCTCGCCGCCTCTCAGTGAAGCCGTCGATGACAATCTAGTTCGCCGTCACCAGGCCAATACCTGTCGCCGCAGCACTGACCATACACTGGCCTAGCCCAGGGCTCTACTTCGTCTACAAGCATCTAGTTCGTCGACTATACTTCCCGAAACAGTCTTCGAAATAAATTGAAGCCTCCCCATGAGTAAGCAACCACAGCTTGAAAGTCTTCTCTCACGATATTAAATGCACTTCGACGTCATTGAAGATTCGGTAAAGACCAGTTGCAAAGAATCGCATAAAAACCGAATATTCTTCCTGACCATTCAGCCACAGCCCTTACCGAGTGTCTACGCAAGAACGAGTAGCTATAAGGCGACAAGTCAACGAAATGCTTCGCAACGACATAATCCAGCCTTCGAGAAGGCCGTGGGTGTCTCCTGCGGTCTTAGGGAAGAATAGAGAAAGTCTGCGCTTCCGTGTCGATTGTCATTGCTTGGACAAAATGATCAAAAGGGACGTTTACCCCCTCCCACGGATAGACGACGCATTGACGAGGCACTTCAAACTAATGAGACGCAACCGGGCCTGGTGCTGGCTGGCAAACTTAAAGGATCCTTCAGATCGCCTATGATGCAGTCTCAGACTCCAGGAAATCGACATGACCGCGGTAAATGAGTACGGAAGAAAGCAATTTGGCGCCGACTGCGTGTCGCGCGCCTATATTTACCCGCTACCGCAAGACGAACTCGACAACGACCACTTCCTAGGAACAATAACTGCAGACGACTTCGCCGAACAGGAATGGGCGGCCGCGGAGTTACGTAGCCTCGTGAAGTTCTTAGGTCGCAATATTGACGTTGTCCCTGGAGTATTTGGGCGTGGACTGTCTTCGGTTTGCTTGCGCGACGAAGTCCTCGCAGAAAGCAACTTCTCCCGAGTCCGCGTAGTAAACCATCTGGTTGTGCCGGCAGTACTTCGTCTAGAAGTCTTGCATGCCCTGCACGACGTTCAGACAGCCGGGAACCTTAACTTTTCCCGTACGTTCGCTATTGGGCGCACCTGAGGGCCGACGTTGCTCGCGACGTCAAGACATGCTCGGACTGCCAGCGACGCAATAAATGACCCACAAGGCCAGTAGGTATACCACAGCCGATCGAGCCTTCTTGTCGACCGTTTTAGCAAATCAGGATTGATCTGTAGGGACCTTTTGCCGATGTCAACACCTGGAAGCAAGTGGATCATCGTGGCCGCCGACTCCTTTACCCTCCACGCCGAAACGAGAGCTCTGACCAAACGTCGTGCAGCGGAAGGAGCTAAATTTTTCGAACAGCCTGTTACGACATGGTACGCCAGAGGTCCTCAGTACTGACAGAGTAACGGCGTTCCCAGATGAGCTTACTCAAGCTATACTGCAACATAGCCAGACAAGTCACAGGAGGGCTACTGCCTATCACCTGCAGACTAATGGCCTAACAAAACCTCAGAACAATGCGCTCGTCGACATGTTAGTGATCTACATCGACGTCGAACACAATACGTGGGCACCGTGCTGACGTACGCAACCTTCGCTTACAACACAGCGGTGCAAGAAACAACGCAGATCGCGCCATTGAAGCATGGTTTACGGCTGGAACGCGACGACGATTCTTGACGTCATGCTGGCGCAATTTACCGACGAAGAGAATCGAAGTCGCCGCTTTTCTTTAACGCGCCAAAGAAACGTAAAATTAGAAGACTACGCGAGAAGCGTGCAACAATGACTCCCCAGTTTACAGAATGAAAAGTTAGGCTACAAACAAGCTTGGCAAAAGCAAGGAAATATTTTTATACTAATACATTGACAGATTTTCTTCAAATTAACCCCCAAAAGTTTTGGCGGTACTTAAGTGAATCGAAAACCGGGATTAGCAAAATGAATGTTGATGCTTTGGTGATAACTGACTCCTGTGCTATTGCTGAACATTTTAATGCATATTTCCAGAGTGTTTTTACTAAAAACGATGATTATGAAATTCAGAATTCAGTCGTTTAAACTGATACTGACTTAGAAGTAACGAGGGAAGGTGTAATGCATATGCTGTTAAAACTAGATCCTAAAAAATCCGCTGGGCCTGATGGTATCCCTAATGCCTTTCTTAACCGGTATACTGAGTATTTATCCGGCTTACTAACTGCTCTTTTTAACTGTTCACTGTCTTCAGGTGAAATACCGGCTGACTGGGGTATAGCACGCGTTAAGCCGATTGACCGCTTGTCGTTTGAGAATTATCGTCCTATCTCGATTACCAGCAGGTGTTGTAAACTTCTCGAGCATGTTATTGGAAACTTCATTCATGAATTCCTTAGTGATAACAACGTGCTATCAAAATGTCAATGTGGATTTATAAAAGGGTTATCTACTGTTACACAACTTGATACAACAGTGCATGAATTTTCACGAGTGCTTGGTGCATCAGGACAAATAGATGTTCTCTTTCTAGATTTCTGTAAAGCCTTTGATAAAGTGCCACATGGGAAATTGTTGTACAAATTACAGTGCTTGGGGTTATCAGGAAAAATAGTTCAATGGATTTGGGCTTATCTTCACAATAGATAACAGTATGTAGTAATTAATGATTCATCATCTCCTATTCTTCATGTCACGTCTGGAGTCTCACAAGGAAATGTATTGGGACCACTTTTGTATTTAATTGATGTTAATGACTTGATTGATGTTATTGCCGAAAATGTATCTGTGCGTTTGTTCGCGGATGATTGTATCATTTTTAAACAAATCGCATCACCAGAGATCACGCTGAATTGCAACATGCACTGAATGGTATTGACGACTGGTGTCAAAAATGGGCATGCAGCTAAATACTCAGAAAACAGTACTGCAGCGTATCACCAGGAAACTAAATCCTAGCCAGTTCTCTTATTCCCTTAGAACAATAGTATCTCGATTGTAGGCAAATGTAAGTACTTAGGTGTCACCGTCACCAGCAACTTAACTTGGTCAACCCACATTTCTGATATCTGCACATCTGCAATGTAAGTTATGGTTCCTTAAAAGAAAGCTGAAATTCGCACCTATCATACCCGTGTTCGTTCTAAGCTTGAGTATGCTGATCGCTATTTAAAGAAATATATCATGCAACTTAAACGTATTAACAGAAAGGCTGTTAGGTTTATATTTGGCAAATATCGTAGACTTGATTCCCCATCCAACTTAATGCAAATAAACTGTATTTCTACTCTAGAAGCTCGCAGAAAGTTTAGTCGCCTTTCATTTCTTTATAATTCTAGGATTTGTAACATAAAAATAGTTCTGCCTGACAGTATAAAACTCCTAACAACACGACGCACACGCCATGGCATCAATTTGCACTAACCCCAATCTTTGCCCGATCAAAATCTTTCAAATTCAGTTGTTTTCCTAGAACTATAGAAGAATGGAATTCATTGCCGTCTGATATTTTTGGTTCCAATAATTTTCTAGCTGAGTGGAAGTGTCACCTTCTCTCTTAAACTTGCTTTTTGTTGTCTGTGGTTTTGTACATTCATGTTGGATGTAACCCGCACCGGCTTGAGCCACCACATTGGCCTGCAGTATTTTGAAATAACATAAATAAATAAATAAACAAATAAATAAATAAATAAATAAATAAGAACGAGTTCACACGCCAGTGGATAAAGTACCAGCCCGGCGACCGTGTTTGGGTTTGGACCCGCATATGCCGACGAGGACTTAGCGAGAAGCTTTTACGCCGCTATTTCAAGCCCTACAAAATCATCCGACTCATTGGCGCGCTTGAGTATGAGGTCGTGCCTCACGGCATTTCGCTATCACAGCGGCCCCGCTCACGACCTGAAATAGTCCATGTTGAGCGACTTAAGCTGTTCTAGCAGCCCTAATGAACTTGGGGACGTTGCAAAGCTAAACATTGTACTTTTTTGGACTGTGTTACCTTTGACTTTGTTTCCTTTTTGTTTTGTCCCCTTTGTTTATTAAGCGTCGTTTACTGTTTCACACTCCTGCTATGCTTGTAGCATCGGGATGAGGCCCTCTGAGAGGGGTACATTAACAATTGAACTTGTTTATCTTTTACGGGTGAGCACTTTTCATCGTTTAAGAAATGTTATCGCTCAGGTCAGGACGCGCCTGCGTGTCTCGGAAGTTTCTGGAATGTTATCGACATTCTATCTGCTGTCTGATGTCGCCAAAACTTGTGTAATCTGATTGCACGAGCGATTACTCTGGAATGTTCGATGGCTGATGTATAAAAGCTGACACGCTCCACCCGCCAATCAGATTTGGGCGGTCGCCAACTGTGTTCTCCGCTACCGTTGTTCACCCAATAAAAGTTAGTTGCGTCATTCACAGTATGGCTAATGTGTTCTTTGCCGTCACTACTACGTGGCAATATAGACGGTGTAAATAGAAATGCTTTTGTCCATACGGTGCAGCTGTTTCTGTTATGAGTCTTCGCTTCAGAGCTCGCTTATGACAGAAAGTTATGTTCGCGTGGGATTGAAAAGAAATTTTCCCGATGTTGGAGGTGAAACTTTGCGCCCTGTTCGTGTTTCTTAGGTTTTGGTTGCGATCGGAGGATATAGTTTTAGAGCAGAGTTCACAGTATTGGTTCACGCAACTTATGATGTTAGTTAGGCATAGATTTCGTGCGTAAATACAGCGCTACATTTGGTTGTGGGACAGGAGACATTTTACAACGGAGCACATTGCCAATCACCAGGTTTGATAATTTTCAGAGTCATAAAGCTAAAATGTTTTTTCGCTGTCTCAATATGTGTTTCTGCCTGGTTGGACAGCGATGTTTGTTCCAGTGAGTTCTTCACGTAACCGGATGGGATTATGCAGCGCTCTTGTCGAGTCAGATCGTAAGAACGCGATTGAGAATAATGTGATTCCTATTGTTCAAGCCATCGAGGGGCATGCTCTCTTGTGAACCGTTAACGTTTCTATGGAGTCTATTACCCTGTCAGTCGGACTTAAATTGGCGATATTTGAGGAGGAAGCCACAATTGATGTACAAAGAGTTGCAGTGCCTGCAAACATCAGTCGACCATTGCTTAACTATTCGGATGACTTGCGATGTCTGATAAGCTAGGCGTTGTTGTTTTCCGAGCAGTAAGTATTCCAACAAGCGCTCACCTGCTACACGTCAGCATTTGATGTTCTTCAATGCGAGCGTTCTCTGATGTTGCCAGAATCCTGCATGCACCACCGCATCAACACAGGGCAAGCGACTGCGACATGTCAGAAACCCTATCGCGTATCTCCAATGGAAAGAAAAGTGATTGGATAACACGTCGACGACATGCTGCAGGAAAGCGTCATTCAGGAGTCTCGTAGCCCTTCGGCAGATCCTGTTATACTCGTGAAAAAGAAAGACAACTCGTGAAGATATGGTGCCGACTATCCCTGCCTGAATGTCATCACAAAAAAAGACGTGTATCCGTTAGCACGCATTAGCAATGACGTTGTTACGTTCACTCCGCCTCGTACTTTTCGTCAGTTGACCTCGGGTCCGGGTACTGGCAGATACCGATGCATCCGTTCAGGATAGACGAGACCGCCTTTGTTACGCCTGATGCACTCTATGAGTTTAACGTCGTGCCTTATGGCTTAAATAATGCCCCAGCAACCTTCGAGTGATTTATGGACTCCACACTCCCCGGTCTCAAATAGAACATGGGTATAAGGCACGCGACCAGCGTGCCTTATACATTGTAGCATCGTCGCTTCAATTCTGCTTCTTGGAGCACTACTTTACCATCCAAAAGCACCTGAAACAGAACGCCTGGCTACACAGCAAGTGCATGTATTCAGAAAGTTTTGAAATTAGGTGAACTCAGACAAACGTTTCGGCAAGCGTTCAAACATACATACACATGCAAGTAGACTTGACAATAGTGCTGCATATGCTTCTCGCGCAAGCTTTTGCTTCACTGGGCTACCATGGTGTCTTTATTTAATACTGTCGTCACTGCAATATGAATTAATCGCAACGCATTCGTGATGTTAAGCCTAATGTTGCAGGAGGGCTAGGCCCGCTTTGTAGCGGCATCAAGATTATGCGGTGCAAGCCTACGGCGCGCGCCGGTAATGAGATGGTGAAATTCAGTTGCACGGCCGGACAAATCACTATGGATGAATGAATGGATAAACTTTATTGGTCAAATTGCTACGATGACTAAACAATAAATTGTTCTTCGAAATCTCCTGCCAAAAAGAAATGCTGTGTTTTAACAAATTTACACCACCCTGGGAAACCACCAATTGTTTCTGAACGTTAACTAGACTCCCAAACGAGTTGTTGGCGTGCAGGATATTTCAAGTCAAAATGCAAGACTTGCAAATATAAACCGCTTTATCGCCTGAAAATCCACTGTGACAGCTTTAATCATTAGGGATCAAGATGTCTAAAGACGGAATGCTGCGGTGTAATTGCACGTGACCAGATGAAAATATGAGAATATATAAATTCCAAGAGACAAATAGTGTCCACATAAATTCAGGCTTTATATCTGTAGCTATAGATATAAGCGCCGAGACGAGAATCTGACTTTATAAAAAAACAATATTTTTGTTAATTTAACTGTTCATTGAACCAAAAATTATAGCATAAATTTTTCACCAATTTATTATAAGTCTGTCCTCCTTATTTAGGCATATATGAAACCTCACGATACTTGAACGATTTACATCCGCAAGAACTTACTTCAAGTGAAATATGCGCGAGTTGTTTGGACTTAAAATCCTGACGAAAGTAAACGATAAGAGCATCAAACTTATAGCAGATAACTTTAACTATTCAAAGTATTCTAGTTTGTGCAAGTTCGAGAGGTTTCCCTGGAACGAGCCTTCGTGTAAAAACACGGACATATATGTTTACTGAAAAAGAAATTGCATATTTTATAGCCTAGATGATATAGAAAACACGTAATGTTTCTTTGTCGCCTTTGCTTCAACTGACTCATTGCGAACGGCAAAAGCAACATTATGCATGCCAACCTTGTTTATGCCGAACACAAAAGAATCGATCCATTAAAAGATTCACTCACAGCTGAAGTACTGTGGGACCTCTTGCTGGCAAAAAAACACCGACACAATTCTCAATTCATTACACTCCTGCACAGCACACAGCAAACATTTAGTGACCATGCTATGAGGGTTTTATAATGTTTTTGCTGCCGTGATCGCAAGAAAAGACATCAATGTCACCCCTTTTTTCGAAATCTTCCAGTTTCGCATACACCGAAAAACTTAGAACAGTAACTCTGGGTTTTCACTAGAGCCAAGCTCGGACGCATGCTATGCTACCGAGTAGCTTAGGCTATGTTCCACTGTCATGTCGTCTCGGTAATGTGCTCATTGTCATTCCATTGTTGCCAAGGCGTGTTTTCGATACATATACTCGCATCACATGAAACAGGGCGTCTCATTAGGTGTGCTCCACTAAGATATCGCTTGCATTGTCAATAATCACCTGATAATTTTTGCTGACTGCTTTTTCCTACTCTGGCCATCATGTTCCTACACGTTCTGGGGAGGTTCACATTTTTTGTGTAGTTCCTCTTGGCCAGATTATCTGACTGACCAGAGTTTCACCACGTCGATGACAACACGAAACCCTATTCGGAAAATTTGTCTACTTTCAAAGGCATTAAGTAACATCAGTTACGAATCATTGCACGGTAGCGTTGAAGTCAGACAGCAATCTAGACCTTTGCCTGTGTGAAGGCTCGTATCAGTTTAAGGATGAGATTGGTATGTCATGTGAAGGAGCACACTGGCGAGGGTTTGACTAGCTCAGTCAGTATGTCAGGACTTGTGAGGCTGTGTTCACTTTTCTACCCTATTTAATACTTTTTTCCCTTCAACAGAAGTATAAGAAGACTGCTAGAGACACAGGACCTCCGGTACACTGATAGCTATTTATTGTAGTTGCGCATATTCGTGATGCCCGTGGACCTAGATATAAGTTTGAATAATATTTTGTATATACTGCAATGTATTAACAATAAAACCGACGAAGATTAATGGTCATGTTTACACAGCCAGGCATTTCTTCCGAGCTGTTTTCTTTATTCTACTCAGTCTTTCCATCTAACCTACGAAAAAATCCTAAGACTGGCACCACTTTCGTGATAGACAATTCAACATAATGTCAAAACGCGGGTTTTTATAATAATTGGTATTGCTGAGGAACGCAAGAGACAGGTTTTTGACAGGCCGAAAACTGAAAGGCTCAAGTACTTCGTTAGACATGTTAAGACCAATATCGGAAAACAATTATTATTCAGCGATCTTGCTAAGCATATTTGCATTTAAAGCGGCTCGGCTTCAATTTTACGATGAAATCTTCGTAAAGGGATGAATAGTTTAGTTAATTTGCAGGTACTTTATTTTTCTACCCGAACATCATCTTACTTCAAGCAAGTAAGATCCCCTTTCTCAAGCAATCAACTTCCGCAGTCCGAATCCCGCTACATTAATAGGCGTTCTTGCTTGTCTTTTACCGTTGACTACATTATCTGTCATACAATGTGAAAGGTTACCGCTGAGCAGAACGACACGCCTTTCTCTATAGGAAGTCTGTCGAATTTTATCTGTTGACTGTGTTTCTCCAAGCCCTCTACCATGAGATTGTGTGCGAAACACCAATAGCGGCGTACATTTTAGAGCTCGCACGAGCACCAGCGATACAGCTGTAAGGATCAATGAGCCATGTAGAAATAGCCCACGCGTCTGATTCGCAGATAAGATTTCAAGTATCGAGGCAAATGCAGGTCGCTATCATTCTGCCTGAGTGTACATTGATTTCATTTGCATAAGTTCGCCAAATTTTGCGGTAGTTGAGTGATTTGCGTTGCTCCACTGTCTGCTTTTTTCAGTAAGTACAACTTCACACATGGTGGTAGCGCATTGCATTCATCTACCGGACGACCCCACAAAACCATGAATGAAATTCCGAACCGCGAAGGCAATACCAACGTAACTACGGACCATCCTGCTAGCTTCCGGTTAAGAAAGCGGCGCCCAAACTACAAACTTGAGCACGATAAGAACAGGAAGCCATGAGAGTAACCGTGAGAAAAAACCCGTGCCGCCTACACCGATCGTGCTGCAGCAGCCCAGGTAGTCGCCGTCATACCACGTATCATTATTTAAACACATGGAAAGCTGGAGGGAAACGTACAGATAGGTCGCTACATTTGCCAACTGCAACAGCGACAAGTGGCACCCTGTATATATGTCATTGGCAGATGCCGCCGGGACTTGGCTCGAGAAGCGAGAGTCCACTTTGACAACGAGGAACATGTTCCGGAGCGGCTTCCTACACACCTTCAAACGCGTCATGCGAAAACTCTCCGGAAAGCTGATACACTGCTAAAAGGCTTGGTAATACTACAAATGAAGGACATCGCTATTTACTCCAAGATGCCGACGCCGACGCATCCGAAGCGAAAAAGATGTAAGTCCTTATGCGTGGCGTTCAACAAGACCTCTTGGCCGGATTATTTTGCAAACAAGCAAAGAATATCGCGTAATTTACGACCTAAGCCACAACCATTGAGGAGACGCTGGAAATGCACGCACGACTGTATAATCTCGAAGTGTTCACGAATAAATGAGATTCAAATATTCTCCGATGAACTCTATGAGACAATCAGGGCTACCGTGCCTAATGAACTTCGAAAACTGCGCGCTACATAGCAGCGTCAATAGCATTCGATTCGTGACGTATGCCGAATAGAGGAACAAAAGTCATTCAGCTTTTCGGAAGCGTGTCAGGAATCACCGCAGCCCCAGTTGGAGGTTCTATGACTAGTTCTCACTGGGAGTTCGTTGCTAATTTCTTTCCGTACAAACGACAGTAGTCGTTGCTACACTATATACCATAGTGCACAACGCAGTTTTCGATTAGTGAGTGTAGTGAGTGAGTGAGTGAGGATAGCTCTACCCTACCGTAGCGATAGGTATTAACTCTTCTATCGGTGCCATAGACCCCATATATTTGGACCGGTTCTTCTTGGTTTGTCCCGAAGAAAACGCATCCTCAGTTGATTTAAGGAAATGAACAGGTTACAGAGGCGCTTTCTGTAACTAGCGACGAAATTAGAAGGACCTCACTATACAAAAAATAAGGGAAAGGAGAAGATGAAATAACAGTAGATGGTGGCAGGAGAAGATGAACTAAAAGTAGATTTAATCGAAGGTGGAAGAGATATTGTGCTTTAAAAGCTTGTGGCCCTTTATACTAAATGTCTCACGACTTCAAGGATCCCAGAAAACTGGAAGAATACCAACATTAAACTAATCCACAACAAGTCAGACATTAAAGAATTGAAAAATCATGGGTCAATTAGCTCACTTGGAGTATTGTATAAAATATTCAGCAAGACAATTTCGAATAGAATAAGGTCAACACTTGACTTCAGTAAACAAACAGAGCAGGCTGGCTTCAGGAAAGGATACTGTAAAATGGATCACATCCCTGTAATGAATCAGGTATTCGGGAAACTTGCATAGTACAATCAGCGTCTCTATGTGGCTTTTATATAGTACGAAAAGGCATTTGATTAAGTATAGACATCAGCACTCATAGAGGTAATGCGTAATTAAGTAGTACAGCAGGATGACGTAAATATCTTGGAAATTATCAACAGAGATTCCACAGCTACGTTAATTCTACACAAGAAAAGTTGAAAAAATACCTACAAAGAAAAGGGTCACATAAAGAAACCTAATCTCTCCAATGCTATTCACTGGATGCGTGGAAGAAGTATTCGAACTATTACGCTGGGAAGGCTTAGCAGTGAGGATTAACGGCGAATATCTCAGCAACGTTCGGTTTGCAGATAACATTGTTCAGGACAGCAACACTGGGGGCGAATTATAACAAATGATTGAGGACCTTAACGCAGAGAATGTAAGAATTGGGTTGAGTGCTAATATGCAGAAAACAAAGATAGTGATCAGTAGCCTGGCAAGGGAACAAGAGTTCAGGATCACCAGTCAGCCTCTATAGTCTGTGAAGGACTACGTTTACCTAGATGAATTACTCACAAGGGACCGTGATGATGAGAAATAAATTTACAGAAGAATAAAAATGGTTTAGCACGCCTGTGGTAGACATTATCAGAACCTGCCAGGAAGCTTACCATTATCTTTAAAAAAGAAGTGTGCAATCAGTGCATTCTAAAGGTGCTCATATATGGGGCAGAAACTTCGAGACTGACAAAGAAGCTGGAGAGCAAATAAAGGGCCGCACAAAGCGCGATGGAACAAATAATGTTACACGTAACGTAAGGGACAGGAAGAGAGCGTCGTGAATCAGAGAGGAAAAGGGGATAGTCGATATTCTAATTGACGTTAAGTGTGGTTACATAATGGGTGCTAAGGGAAGCGCACTCGAGGACGGCAGAAGACTAGAAGGGGTGATGAAATTAAGAAATTCGCAGGTGCAACCTGGAATCAGTTGGCGCAAGAAAGAGGCCGTTGTCCTTCAGTGGACGTACCAGGGGCTGATGATGATGATGAATACGGCCAGGAAATCGTAAAGTGAACCGCAACAACAGCTAAAGCCTACCCAACGCTCAAGTTCTAAGTGGAACGTGAATTACTCACAGAGATTTGTGAATACGGTGCCGCTACATTGCATAGATGCTAATTGCATTAACCACAATGATCATCTAGAGATAGTTCCTGCCAGAAGTTTTATGCGTTTAGTATTCTTAGGCTAATACGCGCAATATCCAGTGTCTGTCTATCAAATCTTCTGTGCCTCTAACCGTCTTATCGCCAGCTTGGGTTACGTGGTAGTTCACGGTTTATTATTCAGAGGAGGGGACTACTATGTTAAGTGAACAGGGTTGCAAACTATCCGTAGGACAAAATTTGGCAGCACGGTGTGTATTACTACTTATGTGCCATGTTTGAACCAAATGAATCCTTATATATTTAGCTTGCTTCAGGGGAAAATGAACCCGGGTTTTGTATATTCATACAAGCTTGATTTATTATTTCTCCATACGCGGACCATGGAAGGACTTCATGGCTCCAGCGCTGGGTGGCCCCACGTGTCCAGTGGCAAGCACGAGAAATAAGTCGAGCTACATTCGTGGGGCCTCGTACATGATGCGGTTCAGCATTCGCACCACTGTTTGTCGTCATATCGCTTCGATGCAAACCTGATATAAATCGATATTTATCGTTAGATGGGTTCAGTCCGAATTTTCTATGGTAGCATATATTGTTCAGATTATCAGACTTGGGCGCGCTCGCAACCTCTTGGAAAACAAATGGGTCTAACGAATGAGATATATGTAGATAGTGATGATAATAGCAGAAAATTATTGAGATCCTTCAGCCTGGGAATGCCTTTGAGTGGTTTGAAAATTTTTACTAAACAAGCAATATTGTCTCCCTGTGAATGCAACAGAGGTGTGCAATTTGTAGTAATAGCATTTCCACACTAAAGGGCTAGCTTCGCTTCTTATATGTAGCGGCACGCTACCTTATTCTGACTTCTCAAACGAAAAACAGCGCGTAATATTGGACGAGAAATATAGAAACCGACTAGGTGATGAGCACCAACGAAAACGTTTATTTGGCAAGTGCAGTTAATACGCCGAAGGAATGAACAGAAAGATAATCATAGCAAAATAACCAGAAACCCGACTGTAACTGCAATTATTTTGGGCAATGTGTTGTGTACTCTCATTCTTGTCCTGCTTTTAGCGCTTTTCTTCCGTCATAAAGCACGAGCAGCAAACTTACGTTCAGACAGGTAGCAATTTTTTGAGAACCTCAAATAATATACACTCCTAAGTCAATATTTTTATTCTAGTTTGTTTCTTGAGGGATAAACTCAACATTTATTCTGCTGTTTCAGTACTGAAACAGTCGGTCAGAACGAAATAGAACAGAAACTCTCATTGAAGCTGCGAACTGCAAATTCAGGGTTTCAAAGCGAACCGGTACCAAAATCCGTATTTAAACCAAGACATTGCAATAAGACTGCTTACCCAGCGCATAAAACGCGGCAAATATAGCGAGGATGAATCCTCCATACAAAAGTAGTTTCACTTCCATATCTTCTAGTAAGTCCTCCTTTCCCAGCTTCTTTCCCAGTACCCTAAGTAAGAAACTAGCGTTCGTGTTGAACCTTTATATGAGAAATAAATGGATGTCTGTTTATGAAGTTTTTTATTGAAATGCTCGATTTTATTTCGCCATTACGACAGCTCAAAAGCATAAAAATACGGGTTGTTATTGATTTACCTTTTCCTGGAGACTGTGGGAATATAGGTTAAAGAATGATTATTCTGGAGAGCTTTACTGCTCAGTAATCAATTTCATTTTTTCGCGTATTGTTGTCAGCTTTTTATAGAACATGTTGGGGTGTTCAGCACGGCAGTTTTCTATAGAAATGTCAAGTACAATAAAGGATCTGTAAGTAGCAATGCTGGAATGCGTTTGAATTAAGCAGCCGAAAAAGTTTCGCAGGGAATGAAAAGTTACCATTAGAGCAGTCTTCTCATTTTCTTATTGGTATTGTATTAGGAACATAAAAGCTTTAAAACAATGGTGTTCTGAAGGCAAAAATTATCCTGTCCTCTCTGCGATCACTTCACATGAATAAATTTGTTTAATTACATGAGCTTAGCAAACAGAGACACCAAAATTAAAATTGCCCATAGGCAAACATGGATAATAATGTGGACAGTACCTCCGAGTAGCGTTGTTTTGACTGCCTCTCCAATACAGTACATACTAAATCGCACAGACAATTGAAGCGCGCAGTGACTGGTAACAAAAATATTAAACAAATTCGTGCCACCAAGTAATTCCTGTGCAGAATGTCCCCTTACAATTATCTGATAAATAATTTTGCCCCCAGTTTACGCGTTTTGGAAGTTTTAACCATTTGCAACGCCTTTCAGTTTGCAGGTATTGTTCCATACCTTATAAACCCCCTGTAGCCTACATAGGCATGTAGCTGCGTAATCAAGAGTTAAATAAACATGCGAAACGTACCTAGATGTAAAGTATGCACAAATATGTGCTAACACGCACACAATGCTTTTCCGGTAAACAAGCTTTAACTAGATGAAGCTCAGCAGTGCATCGGCGCGGTCACAAGCCATGTCTTAAATTAAGGAGCTTTTATTTTGTCGATTACTGCCAGAGGCAAAGTTCGTTGTCCTTGCAGGGTAATGCAGCCAAGCATTAGATGAATATGAGGTTTTCTGTAAGTTCATGTTGACCACATCCGGTGAGTCAAGAAGATTTTAGCAGCAGAAATCATGAAACGTCCGTCATTCTCAATGCACGCACAGTAACCATTTACTTGGGAAGCACGGGAACTGCAACTGAGGCTAAATATTTGCCCTCATAAATAGCTCTTGAAATGTGTTGGCATACTTGGCAAAAGATGTCGAAGCTTCTTTTGTATTCAAGAATATTTTGTCCCCGGTGTAAGTATGCGCACTGTCATGTTAACACGTGCCCTACGGTACGAAGTGCGCATGCTCATATTTGTATCTGCCCCTATATATGCAGCCCCTTGTCTGATAATAAACACACTTTGTTCCCTGCCTCCCGACCGTTCACATGGTGTCAGAAGTGAGGCGGCGACGCGTTTCGCAAGCCACGTTCACCGCTGTTCTTACCCGCCCCCTCGTCCAGCTGCACCCCTAGTACACTCCGGAGAAAGAAGTATGGCGTCGACGGGTCTACCACCGCCAAAGCCACTGGAATGTACGGGTGACGCCTACCAGAACTGGATCATCTGGAAAAGTGGGTTTACTCTATTTTCTACGGCGACCGGACTACGGAAGCAGCCTAAAGAAGTTCAGGCAGCAACACTTCTTGTGACAGTTGGTGAAGAAGCAAGGCGGGTGTTCTATACTTTGAAATTCGCAAATGTGGACGAAAAGCAAGACCTCGATAAGTTGATTGAAAAATTCGAGGCCCACTACAAACCAGCGACGAATTTAACGTTCAACGAGTTTCGTTTCGGCTCCCGAACCTTTTAACGAGTGGCTGATTGATATCCGAACTCTTGCTCACTTGTGCGAATTCAGAGAACTGGAGGACAGATTACTGCGCAGTCGAATAATTCTAGGAGTTAGAGACAAGGACCTGCAGCAGAAACTGCTGTCTGAAAATCCGTTGTATGCCAAAACAGTGGAAATATGCCGAGCAAGGGAACAAGCGAAGGAGTACTTTAACGAGATCAGGGAGGCAGAAGAAAGCGCAACCGATGAGGCCACCGTACATGCTGTGAAATCAAAAGCAAGCCTCGGAATTTGCTCAAACTGCTCTTACACACACGTAAAAGCAAAGTGCCCTGCGCAAGGCAAACGCTGTAATAAGTGTGGCGGCCGACTGTTTGCCCCTGAAGCTTACACGGAGCAAAACATCATTGCTACACAGGATTCGGCTTGGCGTTGCTTTCACCCGTCGCTACGCACACCTCGTCGGCCAATCGAACAGGTCTGGTTGTGAACACTGCCAGATGCCAAAAACACTGCAACACGTACTGTGCGACTGCCCAGCATATATGCTGGAGCGAAGGACGTTGGACAGTTTCCTAGCCAGCGTTGGCAGAGAACTACTGTCGGAGGAAGCTATCCTCGGCCCATGGCCTGACACTGCAATTTCAATGCGTGCAACAAAAGTATTGTTGAAGTTCCTGCAGAACACCAAGCTCGACGAGCGGCTCTAGCGAGGCAACTGTCTCATGTACATAAGCACTCACCGCTTCTCTTATCATCATCATCCATCCCAATACTTTCACTCCCCTTCCCTCTTATCCAGTGCAGAGTAGCAGACTAGATCGCACTAGCTCAGGTCGACCTCTCTGTCTTTCCTATCAATAAATTCTATTCATTCACGTGGCGGCCGAAACCACTTCGCGCGGGCGTGTCGTCAACCAGAAGCGAGAGCGAGGGACCAAGCATGTAAGATAAAACAGGTCGAAATGGCAGAAGACGAGGGCTATTTTCTTCAAACCCTCGAAGTCAATGCAATTGATGGCCACGACCGCTGGACAGCGACTGTCGACATCGCAGGTTCCGCCATACGCTGCAAAATTGATACCGGAGCCAACTGTTGCGTCATGCCCGAAGTGCCACTCAGAAACTAGGAAATCAGCCCAAGACTGCTGATCTACGCTACGGTCGTTTTTCGGGCACATAGAAAAGGCGACGAAGAAGATCGCGCTTCAGGTCGCCAGTACAACGCAGTCTACCACGGCGCTATTCTTTATCGTGATACAAGCGGTTCCTGTTACATTGAGTGGCAAGGTGGCTGAACGCTTAGGGCTGATTGGCCGCATAAACACCGTAGATGCCTTGGAAACTAACGAAATAGTGGAAAGATTTCGAGATGTTTTCCAGGGGCTGGGAGAAATCAAAGACGTAGCCTACCACATGGAGCTGAAACCTGAAGCTCGAGGCGTCATCAAGCTAGCGCGACGAATCGCCATCGCTCTTCGGGAGCGCGTCCGAGCTGAGCTGGACCGGATGGAGCGCAACGGCGTCGTTGCTAAGGTAACAGAACTGACTTCCTGGTCTAGTCACATGGTTGTGGTAGTAAAGAAAAAAAAGTACGCATATGCTTGGACCCATCCGACTTGAATAAGGCACTTCTAAGAGAGCACTACCACATGCCGACGTTAGAAGATATCCTACCGCGGCTGCATGGAGCGCAGTTCTTTTCTACTCTGGATGCATCGTCAGGATTCTGGCAGATTAAGTTGGACGAGCCGAGCTCCCGCTTATGCACTATGAGCACGCCCTACGGGCGATACAGATTCCTGCGCATGCCCTTCGGCATCGCTTCCGCTCCTGAAATTTTTCAGCGGGTGATGCACCAGGTACTAGAGGGCTTGAGGGGCGTTGACGTCGTTATGGACAACATATTGGTTTGGGGACAGTCACCAGAGCAACACGACAGAAATTTAGTAGCTTTGCTGTCCCGGTGTAGACAACACAACATGAAGCTCAATAAGAATAAGTGCAATTTCCTCCAGCCCAGAGTCCGCTACATGGGCCACATTCTGCCTCCAGAGGGGCTGTGCCTGGACCCCAGCAGAATCGAAGACATCGTGCAAGTCCCGCCACCACAAAACTGCAAGCAACTGCAAGTTTTCCTCGGCATGATCAACTTCGTCGCTCGGTTTGTCCCTAACATATCCACGTTGACAGCGCCGCTTCGCGAGTTGTTAAAAAAGGACGTCGCGTGGGTCTGGACAGACCAGCAAGAAAACAGCTTTCGTCAACTTCGAGCGACCCTCACAAAGGCACCAGTCCTTGCCTATTTTAACCAAGAAAAACCATTGACCTTGTCAGTACACGCCAGTCAACATGGCGTAGGAGCCGTTCTTCTACAGGATGGGCAGCCAGTAGCCTACTCATCCAGTTCGCTAACGGAAGCACAGCAGCGCTACACGCAGATCGAGAAGGAAACATTAGCAATTGTTCATGGTTGCACAAAATTTCAAGATTATATCTTTGGGCAGTCAGAGGTTACCGTGGAGTCGGATCACGGGCGTCTGGAATCTATATTCAAAAAGCCACTTTGTGAATGCCCACTACGATTGCAGTGCACGAGGCTTGTTTTGCATAGATTCCCAATCAAGGTCACGTTCAAACCAGGCAAGGAGTTATTTCTAGCTGATGCGCTGTCTCGCTTCCCGAGTGCTACGGAACTAACTGACGAGACAGAACAATTTCAAGTCAGCGTTATTTCTTCGCTTCCTGTGTCAGACCAGCAGCTCGAGAGTATTCGGCACGAAATTAACAAAGACGCCAGTATGGCTGAACTGCGCTGTTACTCGTGTACAGAATGGCTGGAAACGAAGAATCATGTGCCGCAACGAACTGCATGTTGAGGAAGGCCTGCTCCTCAGAAGCAACAAAATAGTCATTCCTCCGGCCAAGCGACCGGAAATTCTGCGTTTGCTACACATCGCACATGGAGGCGAAGAAAAAATGAAGATGAGAGTCAGAGAAGTAATGTTCTGGCCCAGCATGAACGCCGACATCTCGGCTCTAGCTAAGTCAGGCGCAGTGTGCGAAAAGTACAAGCGCAGGAACAATAGACTGCCTATGCTTAGCCACGAAATACCAGGCCTGCCATGGCAAGTAGTAGGGCTTGATATTTTCCACCACCGTGACTAGTCCTACCTAATCCTCGCGGATTCCTACTCGTTCTTTTTCGAGATTCAAAAGTTACGTCATACAACAGCGACAGCGGTAAACAATGCGTGCATGCTCGTCTTCGCGACTCATGGAATCCCGGCAAAGCTGTGCAGTGGTAACGGCCCACCTTTCAACAGCGCGTGCTTCCGCTCTTTTGCTGCGCAGCTCGGAATTGCCCACGTAACTTCAAGCCCGTGCTATCCTCGTGGTAACGGCATGGCGGAGCATGCAGTGCAGGCGGCGAAAAAACTGCTAACGAAGTGTTCTTTCGCAAACTTTGAATTTTACAGCGCCCTGCTGGATCATTTTGTCAACCTCTTTGAACAGCTTCACATTCTCACTTCTGTATCCACGCAGGGGCGTCTGCGTCAGCAGGCGTTTGGTGCGTTGCGACACCATGTACACAAGCACAAGAGGGTTGGATCCTCCCGCATGTTGCATTGCGCCGGATAGCCGCGTCTGGGGAAAGGAGGATCCTGGAGGTTGAGCTGACACTGGGGTTTCGAACCGATAAGGCCCCCCCGGTGGAGGCCACACCCTTCTTGTCCTCTGCTACACATAGACGGCAGCTGCAGACTGACCCACCTGGAGGAAATCGGCAGTCACATTTCCCTGCCCTATTCGATCTTCGTTTTTCTCTCTCACATTTATTCTTTCCTGTCCTCTCTTCCGTTTTTCTCACTTCTAACTGTCCCGGAGGCAAGGGTTGACCTTGTGGGTGTAGCCAACCTTGGGTATACAATATTTGGTTATAGCAAAGGCGTACAGCTGGCGTTTGCAGGGAATGTCTTCCCAGGTCCTCTTATTTGGAGTCCTCTTATTTGTCTCCATGGTGGGAGGCTGGCCTTGTCGCCTAACAATTAACTTATACACATAAAAAGCTCATTGCCTCCACTCCCTGATGGTCCTCAGAAATGAGGGCGCACTGAAGTCTTCAAGCTTTTTGGCCGAAACACTCACAATTTTCCATGATTTCATTGTAATACATTCAGAGGAGAAAGAAAAGGCAACGAGAACATTTTCTGTATGCAAAGACACTGGCTGAATGTTTTCGCACAGGTTATAAAGTCCCCAAGGTGGCAAGTGGCAATCCCCTTTCAGAACTCCGCGAAAAGAAACAGAATAAACCCTCTAACCTAGTGGCCCGCAGGGGCGTCTGCGTTGCAGGCGTTTAGTTTAGGGTACACCACGTGTCCGAGCCCACGAGGGTTGGACCCTTCCGCATGTAGCCCTGCGCGGCTTAGCCGTGCCCGGGGAAAAGTGGATCGGGGTGGTTGAACCGATGCCGAGTGTTCGGACCTTTAAGGCCCCTCATCGGAGGCAACACACCTCTTTGGCCGGCGCTTCACGTAGACTGTACCCCTGGGCTGACCTACCCAGGGGAAATCGGCTGGTTGCATTTCCCTGTCCCCCTCTCCTAACTTTTTCTTTCCTGTATACTTTCTTAGCTGTCCTGTCTTCTCTTATGTTGCTTCTACATTTTAGTAGGTGGCTCGGGTTAACCTTGTGAACATGCCGTCGGTTGGGTATGTTATATTGCGTTATAGCCGCAATGCACGGCTGGCGTCTGCAGCCTTACACGTTAGGTGCTACAGCGTCCCCTATTTGGGCTCCATGGTGGGTGGCCGCCATTGCCGCCGATAATGTCCGAAGTATACTGGGAGCACCTACATTTTGACGTTTACTTGATCGTCAGTCTCAAAAGATGGGACGCACCGACGAAATTCTAAGCCTCTTAAAACCGAAAGAAATTCTTACCCGATTACAAGTTGGTCACAGCGAAAAAAACTGAAAAACCAGCTTGAAGCGTATCCCCATTTCTTGTTGCAAAAGGCTTGACTGATGCCCTTGGCCCTGGTTATAAGGTCACCAAAATGGCGACTGGCGACCTGCTGCTTGAGATCCGTGATAAAGAACAACACAATAAACTAAACAAACTTGTGGCATTTGGAGACATTCCTGTTACCATTTCACCTTATTGGTGTATGAATACAGCACAAGGAGTAGCGTCTGATGCAGATCTGATCACATTTGTCCGAGACAGAACTATTGGAGAGCTACAGGCAGACAGACAGACAAAGAACTTTAATGACAAGGTCCTGAGAAGCTTTGCCCTAGGGCAGAGCTGCGGGCCGCTCCCACGTGGGGACTGGTAGCTAGAAATAGCAAAATGTAACCAATGTACAGTGCATCATTATCAGACGAGAAAATAAGGAAATTTCTAAAAAGCACCTAATCCTGACCTTTGCCACTTGCGGTCTGCCACAAACCATAGAAACTAGATACTTAAAGCGTCCGCTCTTTTGAGGCTGACAATCAAGTAAACGTCAAAATGCAGGTGCTCCCATTATACTTCGGACATTATCGGCGGCAATGCCGGTCACCCACCATGGAGCCCAACTATGGGACGCTGTAGCACCTAACGTGTAAGGCTGCCGACGCCAGCCGTGCATTGCGGCTATAACCCAATATAAGATACCCAACCGACGGCGTATCCACAAGGTTAACCAGAGCCACCTACTAAAATGTAGAAGTACACACAGTAGATCCCTAATCCAAGAAGATGCTTCCACTGTGAAAGATTTGGCCACGGATCGCGGAGCTGCCGTGGTAGACTCACATGCGCGAAATGTGAACTCCAAGGCCAAGCCTCAGACAAGGGTGAAGCGACACTTCACTGTGTAAACTGTGATGGGGAACATCCAGCATACTCCCAATCTTTTCCCAACCGGAAAAAAGAAAATTATCAACCGAAAAGTACACGAGAACATCTCTTTCAAGGAAGCACGTAAAAGGTTCTCACCATTCGCTACCACAACGTATGCCAATTCGAATCGTCAGGGGGCAGTACTACACCGGCCGGCGATACCTACCCCGCCGACGCACACGAGTCCTTGGCTGTGGCACGCCCCGCTCCCGAGGTGGCAGCAGTGAAATCTGCTCTACCCTCCAAGACAAAGGCCGCCTACGCCGGGTACGTCGGACCTCAAGACCACGCCTCAAATGGGAGTCGAATGGGAGCGGCAAAAAGCACATTAAAAGAATACATTGTCTATGGTTATCTTTCTATTGTGAATTAATGTACTGGATTACGAAAAAGAAGTAGTGGGAAATTGCACGCTGAGAAGACCGATAAATATATAGTGCGACGCAAGTTGAGAAATAATATTGAAACGTCGAAGAATTTAGAAGAAAAATAAAAATATTGAATAGTCGGGGCGGCACATCAAAGTGGCGGTAGGTTTCGAAGTCTCTATAACGAAATTCTTTTTGAACGGCTCTGATAGCATACACGCAACAATGGTACTTGTGTACTGTCAAATGCTCATATTCTACAGCCTAAAGCTCACTGCACGTTGAAAAAACACGTTGTTGAAAAACATTGTGCGCTGACATGCATGCCGACGCGCATTCGGTCGTTGCGAACTCGAGCTGCATTGAGGCTTCATCCTGTTATGCTCCATTCGGTTATACAGACAGCCACTATAAGAATATATTTCACATAGTTTGCTCACAGCGTTTGCCTAACTTTCACTAAGGAAGCCGGTTCGGGAGATTCCATCGCGGCGACCGCGCGCAGTGGCGTTCATTGTACATATTCGCAAAAGCCATGGCGTCTGTAAATGATTCTGTGCTTTCAGTTTGCCCAAGATTATTATTTTGACAATTAAAATCTTCCCTCGTTTTCAGAATACTTGCAGAAAGCTCCAGGATGGCTGCCGTGCGGTGTTTTATTCATCGCCGTATGTCAAAGCTATGACGAGTGCGTCGCGTTATCCGTCATACTACACACGAGAAGAGCTTCCGAAAGATGGCGACTCCGTAAGTTCTCGCCCCCAATAGTCATCCTGGTATCTAAAGAATGAAAGACTCACCCTAAGTTAGCAGCTACAGGCCAATGGCGCTGTCAAGCTGTATGTGCAAAGTTTTTGAAAGAACCGTAAACCGGCGCTTAATCTGCTTTCTAGAAATAACAATAATGTAGACCATCTCCAATGTGGTTTCAGAGAGTGAATGTCGACATTAAGCCATCTTGTCTGGTTTGAGGTAAACATCAGAGATGCGTTTATTGATAAGAAGTTTTTACATTCAGTATTTCTAGACCTAGAGAATGCGTACGACCCGAGAGGGCGATTCGGTATCCTCCGCGATCTTTCCGCGATGGGCGTCCGTGGGAGCATTGAAATTGAGAGCTGTCAGTCTAACTGCACTTTTAGCGTAAAAGTAGGCAGTGCTTTATCTATGCCATTCATCCAAGAAGCCTGTGTTCCGCTAGGGGGTGTACTTAGTTGCACACTCTTCATTGTAAAAATGAACAGCCTGCATAATTTTGCTGCACGCGCTATGTTTTATCCCGTGTACGTCGATGATGCAGCCGTTCTCGAGACAAGGTCTACGGCGTTTTCTATAAAACACCTTCCGCGCCGGAAGCCTGCCATAGCGGCCCGGTATATTTCGCGACGTTCTAGATCACACTCTAACTCTTGGTAGTTTCAAGGAGTTTCTTCTGGTAGTTTTTTTATACTGTGTAAATTTTTTTCCCTTACCCAATGCCCTTTCTTCGGGTCTGTAAGGTATTTTCAATATATAAATAAATAAATAAATAAATCAAGGTGATGAAGAAGGTGATGACACGTATATAGGACGGTGAGGCTCCCCTAGGGGTGGTTTACCTGGCCTGGGCAGCGGAACAAGGAGGCTGGACTTCCACGTAGCAGCAACCGCTCCTACACGCAAGGAATTCTTGTCCACGTCCATAAGAGTGAGGCAGAATGTTTGACCAGGGTTGCCAATATCCGCGTATTTAACCCCGTGAGCCTCAGTCGATGAGGAACGTATGCACGCTTCCAACGACACATGAAACTTGTCATTGCCAATACGTGAATCCCGGTAGATTAGAAGATTCCGAAAATAATGCGCAGTGAGCGACGATGGCTGGCAAGCAGCCTTCATACAGAAGTGTTCCGCGACATCAGTTTCTCGGCATCCTTAACAGAAAGGCAGTTATGTAAAGAGTGGGGATGTTGCGACGATGCTACAGCGTTCGCTCTATGTGACAAGAGTTCTTGTAGGTCAAGTGACATAGAGAAAGGCTTTGATCTTCGAGATTGTAGCGCGTTGATACGACGCTTTATTTTGGTCTGAATACGTCTCGCCTCCCCTAAGTCATAGATGAACGTGGTGCGTCCTGCGCGATGTCGACCTGCTTGGAGCCGCTCCAATTTCTCTTCCAAATAATGAAATTCAGAAGTAGATCTAAAAATGCTAGTGACTTTCTGAACAGCGTCGTTAGTAAGCTCCTCTGTGTTTAAATGCACAGAGTATTTCTTTCTTTTTAATTATCTTTTCTGTCTGCTACTTGTATTTCGGCCAGTCGGTCAGTGTAAGTACGGTGATGGAGCGTCACTTGCCTATTCCATGTATTTTACTATGCGTTTACTTGTCCGGGAACCATGTCAGACTATTACTGAGGCATATCTTAAATCAAAAAGTTAAGTCCAGGCAGCTGCTGTGTCTCAATCTATGCAGAAACATGGCGCAGCCATCTTTAGGCATAAGAGCTCATGGTCCGACGCTAAGGATACTGCACGTCTTACTCGGCAATCAATATTTCAGCTTCCCATACAGGATCATGCGCAATGAAATCGGCAGTAATAATGCATGGTCCAAGTGTCAGTGATAAATGTGCACTTAGTCACGCGTTTTTATATCGCTTCGAAGGAGAAATGTAGGCACCTACAACCTTATATCAGTTCGAAGGAGAAATGTAGGCACCTACAAGAGTGAGTGCCACGTTGTTGCATTTTGCAGACAAGATACGTTCTGATTGTCATCATCAGGTGCTACTAGGTGTGAAACATTAGTGAAAGGGTGTCTGATGTAGACGATGACTTTACTGTGGTCGCTACAGGTGATGGACATGAAAGCTTGATAACTTGATGGGAGGATGGCGTTCCTATAATTCGACGCACCAACGTCGATGAATGAAAATTTATTCCTAAAGAAGAAAAGAAAGTCCGAAATGCTGTATCTAAAGCCTCTGGTAGTTCATTCACACACACACCAACGTCGATGAATGAAAATTTATTCCTTAAGAAGGGAAGAAAGTCCGAAATGCTGTATTTAAAGCCTCGGGTAGTTCATTGGAAGATAGACGCTCCCTTTACGTCTTTAAGGATTCTGTGTAGAGGACCAGCCTTGGTCCTTTTCCAGATTGGACAGTACCGGATACAGGGCATACAGTATCTGAAGTGCCTCGAGCCTCGGAGTATGTATGATGGTCAGTAGTACTCTAAGCACGCTCCTTGCTGCCGTTCGTAACGCGTTGTCCAAAGTGATCTTCGGTCGCTGAGGTATACTTAAGTGACACTGTGCGCTCATTTATTGATTAAGACACTACCTTGCGTTCCCCTCAGAAAATTCGTTGCCCATCCTCTCAACTCTCTTTTTTATTAACCGCAGACAGGAAATGCGCGTGAAGGCCCGATGTCAAAAGCAAGCGTTCCAAACCATGTGGCAGTGCAACATTATTCAGAAGACTAGCGCAAAATAGCAGGGACAAAGACAGAGAAGACTAGCGCAGAGAAGATTAGCACTCGTCCTGTCGTCTTCTCTGTCTTTGTCCCTGCTATTTTGCACTCGTCTTTTGAATAATAATTACACACAAACTAGCCCAGCTTTCTGCCTTGAAGGCAGTGCAACACCATTCAGTTGCTGTACCCATGCAGAGTGTTGTCCAATTACACGCTATCTGTATCACCCAAAATTCTCTATTTTCTCAATCCACACGGTTCAAATAATCGTGGCATCTTGGAGCATTTTTGGGTCATTAAGAAACGAAACTTGTCAAAGTGAGCACACAAGGACCCCATATGTCGCCGCGGCGAGACCGTTTATTCTTTCATGCTTCTGGCCTTCTAACTTCAAAAGCAAGCACAAAGAAAAATGTTTCTGGATTGTATTAGTTCAAGTGAGTAAAATTATGTGGAGAAAATGTAAAAAAAAAATCACGCTTAAAGTTACTTGAAAGTAGATTTTAAATTTTTGCTGAATAACAACCTTGTTGAACGTTGAGCGTGGCTCACGAATTTCTGTGCAGACGAGGGTAAAAATATTCGCTGCATATTTCGCATGACATTCACGGCAACTAGCTGAGAAAGATAGATACCCGTAATATTTATAGATGCAGAGAAAGAAAAACGTAGCTTGGCTAATAAGGTGCAAGCTTTCATTCTTACAATATTTGTTCTGCATTTCATGGCGCCGATACACAGTGGCAAACAGTTAGAAATATTGCGAATGGATCAGCGTCTAGCACACTATATTTTAGGGTCATAGTCGCAACACTTCTTTCTCTAAGAGCTAACAAAATTATGGATTCGTAAAAATCCACAAACATCGTGTATTATGACCGGGCAACTATAAATCATCATGAAGACATTTTTTTTTATTTTGCCAGCCCAAGACTTATGTTGTGGTCTTTGATACTGAGGCAGCAAAATATGAATGTTTCATTTCAATTTAAAATTGTCACCGGACATGCCCGGAAGGACCTATCTGAGCCCACGCTGTTGTGATTTGCAGAGCTAGAAACATGAATGCATGGCCAGCTACCCGTAAAATGCTTCGCCTAACCTGGATTTTTACAGGGCTTGATATCTGCGTAGCTTTCTATATGCTTATGTTGGTTCATCCTTTTGTGCATGGACGATGATTATCAATTGGCATAACTAATTAAGGTAGAGCTCCTCTCAGGAGATCAGTGAAGTCCTTACCAGTAACACATATTCACCACGCGAACCACGTCATTGTCTACAAGGAAAGTAGAAGCCGCGGTCACAATTTGCAAGAACTTCTGAAATATTTCTTCATTTTTACGTAAAATTACACATATAAAGTTTCCCTAGGGCTGTATCTTTTCACAGTGCTGTCATCCGCTGAACAAAAATTTCTTTCAACTACGCTATCGTTTTCGTTGTTCGATTAAGCAGCTCAAAATTTGAAGCAGAAATGGTGAGGACAGAGGAATTTTCTCGCCATTAAATACTTTTGCTGTTATCATTCAAATGTATAGGGCTATATAGCTCTGGGCAGTCTTCAGAAACAAGTAGTGCACGTACGAGACGGCTGTCCGAAAGTAAACTTCAAAAGTTTGAAGAAACCCATTTTAAAGCAAAGCTTTCTTGGCCTCTTTTCCCGACTTTGTGCGCGCTGCTGTTCCTGTGATCTTGCTAGCGCGAACCGCTGGGTTACTAGCGACGAGCGCGTCGGAAGCATCCTAATCTCGTCTTGCCTTTATCGTAGGGAACAGCCAGGCAACCGCACTAGGCGCCAGCCTTCATTCATCCTGCAGCCTGCTGCTGTGAAAACACGGACTACACTGAACCCACCTGGTTCAAGAAGGCGCCACCGTCGGCTGAGCAATGACCTGCTACTTTGGCTCCCACGTGACCTTTCACACTACAAAAGAAGCACCTTCGTCGACTTTTGCGGCATTTCGCAGTAGCGACGAGCGCGTCGGAAGCATCCTAATCTCGTCTTGCCTTCATCGCAGACTAGTGCAAAGAACACATTAACCATACGCATTGCTATTAGTCGCTTGTGGCTGCTGCCATGTGTTTCGCCAAATTTTGTTGTTTTGTTCGCCAACTTATTGAGTGTGTTCTTTGGCTGTAAGGGAAGGGACACATGTCTAGTTATGACTGCCAAGGAAGTGGCAAACATGCAAGATGATTTCAAAGTTGATGTCGCAAAGTTAAGAGATGAAACCAAAGCTGAAATCGAGCTATTTAGGGAGATGATAGAGAGGGAAAGGCGAAATCAAATTCGAGAACTAAAGAGTAAAAAGCAAGGCTTAGTTAAAAGCCTTGAGTTTGCACATGACTCTATTATTGAGCTTGAGGGAAAACTAAACGCGGAAATAGCTAAAAGCAACAACATTGCTGCTGAATATGAGACAAGCGACTTGTTATGTCCGAACAATACTCAAGAAGGGCCAACCTAGACATACAACGAGTCGTAAAAACTGACAGCGAATGCGTGGTTGACATAGTCTCAAAGATAGGAAATGCAATCAGTGAGTCAATTCAAGAATGTGACATTGAATCCTCTCATCGGGTACCAACACGAAATGCAGATAAGTGAAATATTACCTTTCAGTTCCAGTCTCGAGCCAAACGTGATACTGTCCTCTAGAAAGCCAAGAAGATGAGGCTGAAAAACCTTGACATTGGACTGGAAAATTCTGATCCTGTGTATGTCACTCAGCACCTCTGCCCGGCACAAAATAAACTGCTTGCTTTCGCTGTTGAAAAAAATATGAGCATCACTGTAGGTCTGTGTGGTCACAGAATGGAAAGATTTTCATGAGGCCATCCGTTGGCTCGGCGGTTGTGCAGATAACCAGCGTGATAACCTTATCACGCTCTTCTCGTTGGAAAGCAGTCCTGCGCGAGCCAGTAATAGGCGATAATCGTAGCTCACCTGGCAATTGGAATCTGTGATCCTTCTTCTCTGTGATCACAAAACAACTAAACAAAAATAACATATCACGAATTAGCTCTACCTCAACAGGTGAAGCTAACAGACCCAAACTATGAGACCGCTTTGCACCTTAACGCCCGCCCAGTAGGTAACAAGCAAGACGAAATCGTTTGGCTTCTAAAACAATTCTCTTTCGAATTTATGGCTTTTATGCTCACCGAAACGTGGTATCAATCGGATAGCAAGATGCTACAGCTGCCTGGTTACGATATGTTTTTCCTTAACAGATTTAACAAACGCAGTGGCTGTGTTGCTATCTATACTCTCGCGTGCAAAAAGTGCCACATCCTGCCTAACCTTAGCGATGTTACCGTTGATTATGAAGTTCTAACAATACAAAATCGAAATCAAATAATTTCAGTGGTATACCGCCCCCCCAAATGGTAACATGAAACATTTTACGGATTATTTTGACCAGATTCTAGAATATGCGTCACTAATCAAATCTTCGTTTTTGTGCAGCGGTGATTTTAATATTAATATTCTAGACCATAACGCTACTGTACATGATTTCAACATGAAGATTCTCTCCTGTGATTTTATCAACCTAATAGAAGCAGCAACACGTGTCACATGCGCTACTGCGTCGACACTAGATCTAGTAATTACGAACATTGAATCGAGTGTGCTCTCTTCTGGTACAATGGTTACTGATGTGAGCGATCACTGTACGGTGTTAGTCGCTTTTGGGCATGAGCATCCTAAGCGAAACAATGTGAAAGAATCTATTACTGTGGAGCGCATACTTGATGCCTCTTTGGAAGCCCTTAAGCACGACATTATGAACTTCGACTGGCCCTGTGTGCTGCCGAAAACTAATGTCAATGATGCGTACTACCTTTCTTTTTCACCATTTCCTTCGTTTCTATTCCAAGCACTTTGCACTCGAAACGTAGACGAAAAATGCGAAAAAAAATAAGAAAACCATGGGTAACAAAAAGACTTTTCAAAATGATAAAGGACAGAAATCGTCTCTATCAAACGTTCCTTCAAATACGTGCAGAGGATACACTCCTTTACTTTACAAAGTTCAGAAACCGATTAAACTCTGAGCTACGGAAAGCGAAAACATCATATTATCTAGAGCTCTTTTCAAACGTCAGTTCAAGGAGACCAGATATTGCCTGGAAAGCTTTAAACGATGTCCTAGGTCGTCATTCGAATAACTCTGTCACAAAATCTATGCTAGCAAATAGCAACAAAATAAAAGGGAAGGCACTTGCAGAGTACATTAACAAACATTTTTTAATAACATTTCTTCATCTCAAGACCTTAGGGACAATAAAATCTCCACTTATCTTAGTCAGCTTAGTGAGACTATATTTTTCGATACTACTGATGCAAATGAAGTTTATAACGTGAACATGGGAATTAGTAACAGCAAAGTCTTAGATATCAACAGTATGCAGATGAAACCATTGAAATATGTGTTACCCATAATTTGTCTCTTGATTTCATACATCTACAATCTTGCCGTTGTGTGCGGGGTTTTTCAAAAGGCAATTGAAACTGCAAAAGTATCTCTCGTTTTAAAGGGGGGACCAAAATGTACCAACAGATTATAGGCCAATTTCAGTACTCCCTGTGTTTTCCAAAGGTTTGGAAAAAGTCATTTCTTCAAGTATAAGTAAGTTTGTTGACAAACAATGTAATATCTTAGTCACAATTTGGTTTCAGAACGGGTAAATCTACAGAAACAGCGTTATTAACAATGAAGTAAATAACTCGGAACAATAATAATACGAACTTGTATACGGTGGGCCTTTTCCTTGATTTTAGTAAGACTTTTGACTACTTAAATCATACGATTTGTGTTAACAAGCTTAAAATGTACGTAATCCGTGGTGGACCACTCATATTGCTTGAAGGATATCTCCAAAACAGAAGCCAGTCGGTGTTTTTAGTTCATGAACTTTCATCCCTTTTGCCTATCAGTTGTGGTGTACCACAAGGGAGCATAGTGGGACCCCTTTTGTTCAACACGTACATAAATGATATTGTAAGCATAGATCCTTCGATTGATATTGTGATACACGATGATAGCACACTACTTCTTTCGGGCCATAACCTTAATGATTTAATGGTGAAATGTAATGACCTACTTATTAAATTGTCTTAGTGGTCAAGCATGAATAAGTTAACAATCCTAGAAAGTCCAAGGCTATAATATTTCGCGCAAGAAACAAACCGATAATACCGCATTGCATGCTTCACTTTGAAGATCACCAAGTAGAAACAGTTGAAGTGCACAAGATACTTGGAGTTTATTTTTCCTGTTATTTAAACTGGGATGCCCTTACTGACTTTGTCTGCAAGAAACTCTCTTCCATCTGCGGGGCCCTTTCGCGATGTCGTGAAACTTTACCTTTGAAATGTAAATTACAAGTTTATTACACACTTTTTTCTCAGCTTAACTATTGCAATTTAGTATGGGCCACAATGACCAAAATGAGCATAAATAAGGTTCTCGTACAGCAAAAGAAAATTGTTCGAATAATCGCCAATATTGATAATACAACTACCTCCAAGTATGCTTTTGAAGCACTTAACATTGTCCGGGTCAACCATTTGTATTACTTTAAGTTGTTCCAAAAAAAATTATTTTTTCGACGGCATCCATTGCCGTTTTTTATTTGACCCTGATACCTTTGGACATGCGTCATGCCAGCATACACACAAGAACTATTAATACATGGAATTTAGCACGTTTTCGCACTAACTATAAATTGCAAATGTTGTCTTACAACCTGCCCCATGCTCTAAACATGTATAAACACACAATAAGATATACAGTTGAATATACAATAGGAGTTAAGGAGTGTGCAATAGAAGTCGGTGGTAACTCCGTTAGACAGGATACCAGTAATCTATCGCAGGAGACGAAAGATCTGATCAAGAAACGCAAATTTATAAAAACCTCTAACCCTACAGCTAGAATAGAACTGACAGAACTTTCGAAGTTAATCAACAAGCGTAAGACAGCTGACATAAGGAAGTATAATATGGATAGAATTGAACATGCTCTCAGGAACCGAGGAAGCCTAAAAGCAGTGAAGAAGAAACTAGGAATTGGCAAGAATCAGGTGTATGCGTTAAGAGACAAAGCCGGCAATATCATTACTAACATGGATGAGATAGCTCAAGTGGCTGACGAGTTCTATCGAGATTTATACAGTACCAGTGGAACCCACGACGATAATGGAAGAGAGAATAGTCTAGAGGAATTCGAAATCCCACAGGTAACGCCGGACGAAGTAAAGAAAGCCTTGGGAGCTAAGCAAAGGGGGAAGGCAGCTGGGGAGGATCAGGTAACAGCAAATTTGTTGAAGGATGGTGGGCAGATTGTTATAGAGAAGCTGGCCACCCTGTATACGCAATGCCTCATGACCTCGAGCGTACCGGAATCTTGGAAGAAGGCTAACATAATCCTAATCCATACGAAAGGGGACGCCAAAGACTTGAAAAATTATAGACCAATCAGCTTACTGTCAGTTGCCTACAAACTATTTACTAAGGTAATCGCAAATAGAATCAGGAACACCTTAGACTTCTGTCAAGCAAAGGACCAGGCAGGATTCCGTAAAGGCTACTCAACAATAGACGATGTTCGCACTATCAATCAGGTGATAGAGAAATGTGCGGAATATAACCAACCCTTACATATAGCTTTCATTGATTACGAGAAAGCGTTTCATTCTGTCGAAATCTCAGTAGTCATGGAGGCGTTATGGAATAAGGGTGTAGACGAGCCGTATATAAAAATACTGAAAGATATCTATAGCGGCCCCACAGCCACCGTAGTCCTCCATAAAGAAAGAAACAAAATACCAATAAAGAAAGGCGTCAGGCAGGGAGATACGATCTCTCCAATACTATTCACAGCGTGCTTACAGGAGGTATTCAGAGACCTAGATTTTGAAGAATTTGGGATAAAAGTTAATGGAGAATACCTTAGTAACTTGTGATTCGCTAATGTTATTGCCTTGTTTAGTAACTCAGGGGACGAATTGCAATGCATGCTCACTGACCTGGAGAGGCAAAGCAGAAGAGTGGGTCTAAAAATTAATCTGCAGAAGACTAAAGTAATGTTTAACAGTCTCTGAAGAGAACAGCAATTTACAATAGGTAGCGACGCACTGGAAGTGGTAAGGGAATACATTTACTTAGGGCAGGTAGTGACGGCGGATCCGGATCATGAGACAGAAATATTCAGAAGAATAAGAATGGGCTGGGGGGCGTTTGGCATTCTCAGATCATGAACAGCAGTTTGCCATTCTCCCTCAAGAGAAAAGTGTATATATAATAGCTATAAATAGCTAAACGCTAATAGCTAATAGCTAATAGCTATAATAGTTAAAAGATATATATAATAGCTTGTATAATAGCTTCCTAGATACAACACTGACAGTCTCGTCGCTGCTGCCGCCACGGGTGTCTACTTTGATGTAGAATTTTCTTCAGTGTGCTGTGTTAGCTGTTGGTTTTCGCCGTTCGGCAATGTCGGCAACTGAGCAGGGTGCCCTAGGGGATGTTGCAAAGGCTCTGTAAAAGCAACCTAGCAGTATCAAAGAAGTTGTCAAGGTACTCACCGAGCTCGTAGTCACGCTAGATGCATTCGCCACAGGAATAAAAACGATGTAGCCAAGGTTGATGCTTCAAGTACTGGAATCCACACTGAACATGGTGGCATTCGTAGCTCCATTGGGTTTATGAATGATGGTTTTGAAGAATTTAAGAGGGATATTGAACGTTACAGGGAGGAACTTGCTGAAATGAAGGCTGAAGCTGCGGAATGTCGCGCGGCGAACGAACAGTTGAGGGAGCAGCTTAAACAGACAAGGAAGGAGATAATAGGGATGAAACAATATAGTGGAAGCATGAACCTTGAAATTCAAGGATTTCCGGTTACAGCTAATGAGGACCTAGGCAAGGCTGTTGCGGACATCGCAAAATGTCTGGGCACAAGTGTTACTGACGGTGACATTGATGTAGTTCATCGTGTGCCTTCGAAAGACAAGAAGAAACCTAATGTTGTGGTAAAGTTCGTCTCAAGAACTACTCGTGAAAAGTTGCTGTCAGCTGCTCGGAAGAAAACTCTGAAAGCAGATAGACTGGGATTTGACACAAGCGACCTCTTGTACATAAATGAGCATTTGTGTGTCGAGAACAAGATGCTGCTGGGTAATGATCGAAAGCTCAAAAAGGAGAAAAATTGGAAATACGTGTGGGCATCACAAGGAAAGATTTTAATGCGCAAAAGTGATAACTCGTCAATGCTGCATGTTACCTGTGAGGCTGACCTGGTGAAGGTCGCTTAAGTGTTTTTCTTATCAGCACGTGGACCACCAAAATAGAATGTTACTTGACAAGTGTAACAACTGGAAAAATACGAATATGACTTCTCTTGTTTGTGTTCATTGGTACAAATATTTTGACAGTTTGACATTTAAAACAGCTGTTTACTGCTTCTTGATATTAACCCTTGTTTCTGCCAGTGATACTAAACTAACCAATAATGAGGTTTGTAAATACCTGTGTGATGGCATTACTAAGACACTCTGTAGTGATTTCTTCCTCTACGTAGATTTAACATTTACTGACTTTTATGCCGTGCCCTGTAAAGTGTACAACTTGCGCACAGACGTGGTGAAAAAAATTGTTTCTGTGCCATGCTATAAGTATGCCCATTGCAGTTTACATTGGCATTTCTTTTTCAAAGCTTCGTTCTTTAAACTCCTTTGGCTTCTTCGTGTGGCCATCGTTAATAGACTGCAACATACCGCTTCTCCAAGATCATGGCATCAATGAACGCTTCAAGTTATGATTTCTTGACACCTCACGAGCTGAGCACACGTTATCAGACAAAAAGTGCTAATATTTCGTTTCTGCATCGGAATGCTCGATCAGCGCGAAACAAAAGCGATGATATATGTTCCTTTCTTTCCAGCTTTAGCTTTACGTTTGACGTTGTTATGATCTCTGAGACATGGTACGAAAGCCGCTCTGCTGTTCTTAATCTGCCTGAACACACCACATTTTTCCTTAACCGGAGCTCTAAGAGAGGTGGGGGAGTTACAATGCTGTCAAAAACGGTTTTAAAATGCGAATTACTTGACAATTTCTGTGTTGTAACCGACGACTACGAGGTATGTACCCTAAAATCTAATTCCTTGCTTTTTACTGTCACCTACCGCCCACCCAGGGGAAGCAGTAACAAATTTCGCCATTTTATGAACGAGTACTTCAGCTGAGTAAATGATCATAAATACACACTCATATTAGGCGGGGACGTGACCATAAACTTGCTTGAAAAGTCAGCACTTCAACAAGAGTTCTATACTATACTAGAGACCAACGCATTTTTCAACATCATAAATCAACCAACACGCATTACACCCGAAATATCAACGTTACTAGACACCTTCATTACTAATGCATGTGATGAATTGTCATTATCCGGTGCACTGGCAGCTGATCTTAGTGATCACCTACCAATTTATTTAATTACAAATCTCACAGTTCCCCCTAACAAACCTGCAACAAGGTTTGCTATGCATGTTCAAGACATAAACCAGGTTACTTTACAGACGTTTTATGATAAACAGTCGCAAGTAAACTGGAGCAGCGTCTATGAGGAAACCAATGTTGATGAAGCTTATGGTACTTTTATTTCCACCTACAAACAGCTGTATTGTGAGTCTTTTCCATACAAAACAAGAGTGCCAGCTTCGAAGGCTCATAAGTTGTGGAATGCCTAAAGGCTGTAGGAATTAAAAACATACTTTTTAAGCGCTTTGTAAAAACAAAAGATATTGACGATTTGAAGAAGTTTAAGGCTGCGCGAAATAAAGCTAACAATATTAATCGGCAAGCCAAAAGAAACTATATGAGTAACCAATTTAACGACGAAGTAATAAAGCACTCCGATATTCTTTGGGGGAGGCTCAATAATTCGCTAAACTTAAAAGAGAAGACTGTAGTAGAAGAAATAGTGACACATGGCACTCACTTGTCCGATTCTCAACTAGCAGATGCTTTCAATAATTTCTTCGTGTCCATTGCAGACGGCACGCAGCCCAACCAATACCTCAACATCATGAGTCAAAAGGTTAGCGAAACCGCGTTTTCAACCCCTGTTACAACTAACGAAGTTCTGTCGGTCCTACAGTCGCTGAAAAATAGTAAAAGTAAAGACATTGACGACCTCCAAATATTGCCAGCGAAGTACACATCGCACATACTTGCACCGATATTAGAATACATAATAAACTTGGCATTTTCCTCAGGAACATTGCCGAAAAAGCTACAGGTTGCCAAGATTACTGTAATTTTTAAAGGAGGAGACGAAAATAATTTCTCAAACTACCGACCTATATCGATCTTGCCAGTTTTTTTGAAATGTTTTGAAAAGCTTTTCCTGAATGAAGCGCATTAATGAAGCGCGTTAATAAAGCGCATTACAAGCTTCATTAACAAACACAAAGTCATATCAGCTTCCCAGTTTGGTATTGTCGCAGGAAAATCATCAGAAACACCATTATTAACCATGAAGGAAATTATATTAGAGTCATTTGAAGAAAAAGAATTAACTCTCGGGGTTTTCGTGCATTTTGCCAAAGCATTCGACTCCATAAATCACAAAATATTATTCCTTAAACTTGAGCACTATGGATTTCGCAGCACATTCCTTCAGCTTTTAATAACGTATTTAGAGCGCCGCCAGCAACGGGTTGTAATTAACAATTCTTCATCGCACTTTAGATCCATTCATTCTGGCGTGCCACAAGGCAGTATTCTTGGACCTACACTCGTTAACATCTATATTAACGACATTGTGAACATTGACAACAGCGCTAAATGTATAATGTATGCAGATGATGCCAGCATATTTTTAGGGCTAAAACACTTAATGACTTGGCATTAAACGCTAATGAAACTCTGCGCGAATCGTATTAAAAATATGTATTTTTTCATAAAAGAATATAATTGTATGTGCAAAAAGTTGTGCCCGTAATAACTGATATCAATGCTTCAATGTTGTTGTCTATTTAATCAGTAAAGAAAATGTCACACGAACTTTAGAACTATATCAGTTCGAAACCACCAAAGAAGTGCACGCCGCTGGTATAAAAAATGTAAAGGCCATGAACTTACTAAGTTGAGGACAAATATGTTAATGAATCTTTGTCATTCAAGACCCTTGCTAAGATTCTTGTACATATGCAACGGCCAGTGAAAGATTTCAATGACGCTGTCATTTGTTCCAATGTATTACACAGGAGCAGCAGTCACCCTTCGTGTATCGTGAGTAATTGCACCGAAATTACAGCCCCAACAGAGCTCACGTATAAAAAGCAGGAGTTCTGCAAAATATATGAGGGCAAGTCAAATGAAAATGAGCCAATGCGAATATATGACAAGTGGGGTACTTTATTTAAAAGTAGTCTCCATGAGCACTTAGACATTTGTCCCATCGTCTAGCGAGTCACGTGATTCCCGTCTCATTAGGCTCCTTGGTTTGCTGCTTCAAAAAGCCTACGACTCTTTCGCGTCATTGTCCGACACGAATCTGGTTCCCTTGAGTTGTCTTTTCGGTTGCCCCAGAATGTGGAATCCCAAGGCGACAGGTCTGTGCTGTATGGCGGATGTTGCAGCGTTTTCCACTTGAACTTTGCCAGTTTCGTATTAACCACATCAGCGACGTGGGGACGGCATTGTCGTGGAACAAGATGACCCCATTCGTCATTTTTCTACGTAGTTTGTTCTTGATTGTGACACGCAACCGATCCGGCGTTTAACAATAACAAAAAGAATTGATAGTCCCTCAACATTTTGCAAATTCTATCAGTAATGGCACCTCATGATCGAAAAAAAAAGTCAACAACACCTTTCCGGCGGAAATGACGGCCTTTTCCTTCTTTGGGAGTGGTTAATACGAATGCTTCCACTGTAAGCTTTGCCGTCGTGTTTTAGGCCCGTAGTAGTGGCACCACGGTTCGTCCCCGATCACAATTGCAGACAAGAAGTGGTCACTCTCATTGTGATACCGGTTCAGATTAGTCAGGACAGCGCTGAACTTCTCAGTCTTCTGGCGGTGGTTCAAAATCTTGGGCAACCATTGCGCAGACAAGAGCCGATAACCGAGATATCCACGAATTGTGGCGCGAACCGAACGGTAACTGATGTTCACACGCTCTGCCAGTTCATCGATGCTTATCCTCCGTTTTTGTCTCATGAGCTCATCAACCTTTGCTATGTTGTTAGGGGTGATTGCACGATGGCTTTGACCCGGTCTTGGATCGTCTTTGCCACTTTCACGTCCTTGTTTGAATCGTTTGCTCGAATGCTTCACAGTGGCCAATCAATGCAATGTTGAACGTACACGACAGCCATACAGCGACTAAGTTCGTTTTGGGAATACCTTCAGCTGTCAAAAACCTCACGGCACCCCACTGCTCAACTTCTGTAGCGTCCATTACGTCACGCAACCATGTTCACCCGAGTGTATGAGAGCATTAAAAAAATTTTTCCTTAGACCTGAGTGTCAATTTTGTAATGACAGATGCCTGTGTGCAACGCGCATGCTTCGCAAATAATGAACTGAATCAATCATTATTGCGCGGGGTGGGTAGGCTCACTTTCAATTGACTCGCCTTCGTACATTGGAAATGCGAAGATACAATCTAATATACAACTGCGAAGATACAGCTTGATAAAAGGCAAAAAAAAAAAGTCACTGGAAACAAAGTTCACTGCCCGTATGCAGAAAACCTCCCAACAAGATATTTAAATATCCATATAAAACTCAGGGGACCAACTGCAATGCATGCTCACTGACCTGGAGAAGCAAAGCCGAAGGGTGGGTCTAAAAATTAATCTGCAGAAAACTAAAGTAATGTTTAACAGTCTCGGAAGGGAACAGCAGTTTACAATAGGTAGTGAGGCACTGGAAGTGGTAAGGGAATACATCTACTTAGGACAGGTAGTGACTGCGGATCCGGATCATGAGACTGAAATAATCAGAAGAATAAGAATGGGCTGGGGTGCGTTTGGCAGGCATTCTCAGATCATGAACAGCAGGTTGCCATTATCCCTCAAGAGGAAAGTTTATAACAGCTGTGTCTTACCAGTACTCACGTACGGGGCAGAAACCTGGAGGCTTACGAAAAGGGCTCTACTTAAATTGAGGACGACGCAACGAGCTATGGAAAGAAGAATGATAGGTGTAACATTAAGGGATAAGAAAAGAGCAGATTGGGTGAGGGAACAAACGCGAGTTAATGATATCTTAGTTGAAATCAAGAAAAAGAAATGGGCATGGGCAGGACACGTAATGAGGCGGGAAGATAACCGATGGTCATTAAGAGTTACGGAATGGATTCCAAGGGAAGGAAAGCGTAGCAGAGGGCGGCAGAAAGTTAGATGGGCGGATGAGATTAAGAAGTTTGCAGGGACAACATGGCCACAATTAGTACATGACCGGGGTTGTTGGAGAAGTATGGGAGAGGCCTTTGCCCTGCAGTGGGCGTAACCAGGCTGATGATGATGATGATGATGATGATAAGTCTCCAATAAATCTACGTATCTAAAAAAAGTCAGCGTATATAATGCGTCAAACAAGGCAAATAAACATGTTGCGCAACAACCGCTTCACTTAAAACAGCCCCCTTCGCTCCACTCCCCCCGATGTATCGCGCGTGACGGAAGGCGGCGCGATTGCTCCCCGCTTTTATGTTTTGCGCACACAAGACTGAGCCACCATCTTCGGCTCACCCATACCAGCCCCTACGCTTTCATTCGCACATACAGCATGCGGCGCGCGGTCACTATGTTATCGCTCTTGTACTTCATACGAAACATGAGGGCGACTGCGACGGCAGGAATGCGTATGGAGTGTTTATATAATTCCTATCGCAGTACTATATGATAAGAGTACCCGGCAACTGAAGCGTCCTGTGGCCTATTATTTTCCGCAAAAGAAGAAGTAACAAAATTGAACTTTCACCATGCGACAATTCGCTGCGCCGCAACAATGTATTTTTCTTTCTTTTATGGGGCCGGGGCACCAAAATGAAAGAACGCAAAGTATGTTGCCCACAATAGAGTGCCTACTTTGGGCGCCTAATGTGGCTACTGAAGGAATATCGAAGAAAACGTGAGACGCTTGGTCCACTGAGAACCATACGCATACTGCTCTGTATCCTACACTGGTGAGACAAGACTTTCCGGAGAGGTTGCGCTCAAGCGAACGCGTTGCAATTCGTCGAGTCCCCACACTGATGGCGGCGAGCGACCATAGTTTCGTTTTTCGTCTGATAGCCAGAAATCGTCCAAAACTCTGCCAGGCGAAAATCCGCTCGGCCAGAGAAAAAAGAACGTGCAACGAAGTGCGTCGCGTGGTGGTCGGTGCCACGAGAGAAAAACGCATGCGCTCTGGCTGGCTCTGGCAGCCCGTGGGCAGGGTAGCGAGGACAAAACAATTTAAGGAGCTCAATGTGTCCTCGCGAATAAAAGTCAAAGTAGAAAAAATAAATAAGAACGTAGGTGCCTTGGCGGCTTTAGTGCCTTGACATGGATGCTTTGGCTTAGGTGAAGAAAAATGTTGATATTTTTTTTTTGTTATGGCGGCACAAATGAACCACCACAACGCTTCATCTCATCAGACCTCGCTGCAGGATTTGTCAACTTCTCTGATAGTGTGCTGATTCGGTTTGTCTCCTTCTATGTCCCGATGTAAGACTTTAGAAAAGTCAATTCACCTTCGGCGACAAATATTTATAGGAACAATAAAACCACAAGATTCTAAAATCGAAAATCTAACGCACAAGTTTGGAAATACCAATGTGCCTTTCACATAAAAAGTTTATGAGAACTTTATGCCCATCAAGTTTCGGAATTGATATCCATGCGCTCCGTAGATTCCGCGGCCTCCGCAAGATGCCGCGGTGAGCCCGTTCACCATCAAAACGCCCTTGAAACTTCGTGCTCGGATGGGGCTGCTTGGGCGTTATGTGACTCCCGGTGCATGGGCGTTGCCGCGATATCCAGCCTGAGTTCGCAATGTTCACGGTGAAATGTCTTTTTGAGCGCGAAAAAGACGTTCTAGACAAAATTCAGAATGATTTCCGGCACCGGGGGTTGCTTTGGTCGGAGGTGCATGGACAGCAAGACCAAATTTCGGGGGGGGGGGGGGGGGGGGCTGAAGCCCCATAAGCCCCCCCCCCGCGCTGGCTACGCCCCTGGTAGCAGGGGGCGGCAGAAAGTTAGGTGGGCGGATGAGATTAAGAAGTTTGCAGGGACGACATGACCACAATTAGTACATGACCGGGGTTGTTGGCGAAGTGTGGGAGAGGCCTTTGCCCTGCAGTGGGCGTAACCAGGCTGTTGATGATAATGATGATGCTGCTGCTGCTGATGATTGTGATGATGATAATGATGATGATGATGATGATCTACCGAAGCTTAGCTGTGGAAATATTTTGCTGAAATGTGATTTTATGTTTTTTTCGTGTTTTGCTTGATTATTCCTATTATTTAATTCTGAACATTTGTAAGACCATTTCAGTGTTTGTATTTTCGATTTTATTGTTAAAATCTTTGTGCAATAGAATATTATACTCTCTATGTCTAACTGGTGAATGTTTTCTCTTTATTGACTGAAACTATTGTATGTGTGCCTGATTTCTGTACCACTTGTGTAATAAAGGCTGCTCATGCAGCTTTTTGCCAGAAAACCCTCCAGTCGAACCTGGAAAATAAACTTACTTACCTATTTACTTACGTTCAATGCCCCGAAATGGCGCTCATGGCAGCCATTTGGTTCAGCGAGAGCAGGGGGAAAGTAAACATGTCCGCAATAGAGGTGACTGGATGATTGGTGGAAGTAGGGAAACGACAAACAACAGAGGCGTACAAAAACAAAATTTACAATACGGATTCATAAACTGTCATGATGGGGACTCATCGTAGGTTTTTTCCTTTTCTTCTTTCACTTTTTTTAACATAGGTAGGACATTAGGCAATAAAATTAAAAGAGCTTGGTGGCGCAACCCACCGCCCCGTTCCAAAGGGGATGCTCATAATATTCATCTATCCGTCTATTCATCCATCCATCCCAGCCGGCCCCGACGCGGCAGCGTTTCACAGTTTGTGCGTATGGCATATGCTGTGGTCGTGCCAAAGTGCAGGTGCTCGGCTGCGAAGGTTCCGTGCTGACCTGTGATAGTGTAAACCTTAGAACCGTCCATAGCCTGAAGAGAGTGCTTGGAGCTCGTGCATCAACAGCGTGCTGCCCACGTAGGCAGAAGGAGCACGTAAACACATGCCAGTCAAATAACTCCATAGTGTGCACTCAGCTTCCACGACAGCCAGGCCCGAAAGAAGTGTCGCGCGGAACAGGAGCGTCTTCGCTACGCAGTGAAACGTTGTGCAGACCGCGAATGTATGTACAGAATGTTTATATATATTTTAATAATTAATTTTATCACACACTGCCCCATATTATAAATAAAGTTTGATAACTCTGGCACGATGCGACGTGCGCCATGTGAGGCAACGATAAAGCTGAGCCCTCTCAGAGATTATGAACGATGTCGCACAACAACGCCTGCAGCAAACACGTCTCTCTGCGTATTCTGTTTCTGTAAATACGCAAGCAAACATCAGTGGCGTACGCAAAGTACTGTTTAACATCAACTCACCGCTACCGTATTGGACTAAATGCTGGAGAAATTGCACATTCGCCGCTGACCACACCGCTAATTATCGTCAAACAAAGAAAACAGCATACAAAACTTCGCTTTCGCTTACGTCGATTCCCATGGTTTGCCGGATTCGCAGATTTCTTTTATTTCTTGATCTACTGAGTGTGCCCTCGGCAAAAATAAATTGCAATGCCAGTAATAACTACCTAAAACAAAGAAATACTTTGCAGTAAAGGGGATGACTAATCCCAGGGGATTAGGAATTTATTAAATATTTCATGTGTAACTTGCTTCCTTGCAGAGGCGGTTGATGCGTCTTGGACGGGCTGAAACTAAGTAAGAATGTCATAAAATAATTGCGTAACACAAACGTTCGCATAACGCCTTTCTGGCATAAGAAAAGGTTATGTTGAGCTATTGGCATGACGGCAATAGAACACACAATGTTGCATAATGGGTTGCCTGAAGAAAAAACGTGCTACCCACTCGTGCTTCTTTGGCATACCTCAATAATATCAGAGTATGGAATGCTTTAATAACAGGCTAACTGGTGGCAGCCTATCATGAGATCACGCAACATTTTATTATTTCGTTTTTGAGATATAGTGCGCAACTGTTGTTGTGGAAAGGTTAGCTTTTGAGTGAATCCATGGTACAGACCATTGTCTGGTTGCCCGCCCGGCTTGGTATCCCATATAGCAACGATGAAATGTAATATCTGTTACGGACGACGACAGGGCGACACGTTCGTCTCAACCCTTCCCTTTATTACTGCACTCCATGGCTCTTCATCCACGCTGTGCACGCGCTGCCGCATCCGCGCACACCACACACACAACACACACTTCGTGACATCCACGTCTTCCTTCCACTGTCGCCGCTGCACTCGCGCCACCTGGTCCTTCCCCTGCAAACTACAGTAAACCACACGCGCACGGCCTCCAAGAGAGTACCTTGTCTCGCATCGCCTGGTGCTCGCGGTCCGTCTACGCCGCTACTCTTTCCTCACAAATGATACACGTATTGCTCGCCACAAGTATGATACATGCACAAACTCACTGTAACACTCAATGTATAAACAAATGAACTATGTTATTAAACGCACCCAACCTGGGAAAGATAGATATGCGTTCGTTGATGCACACACAGTCAGCGCTAGCCCATTAGCCACGTGCGCGTATTAGCTAAAGGGACGACGATCTTTGAAACATATTCGGTGCAGATACCAGGGCTATCTTTAGGGTGAGTTTCATTATAAGGGTATTTTACGCACTCTCTGAGCTCTCTCTGTAAGTCTCTGTTTTCCCGCCAACTTGGGGAACTGGTATGCATGACCGGTCAGTTATAACGTGGGGCTGCTGTGCTCAGGGAGGCGGGTTCGATAGCAACAATCGAGCCATGTGTTACTTGGTATGTGGCGTTGAGTATGCGCCCGTCATCCGTTAACCCGTTTGCCCCAATTTATCGCTTTCAACGTTTTTAGGCCAATTCTTTCACTGGACATATGCAAATGTGTATGGGCCTCTCTTCAATACAGCTGTTTCTCGCCAAGCTGGTTCCCTGAGTATGTGTAGCCCTTCGATGAACGCTTCTTTTTTTTTTTTGCCAGCTTGTGTGGCTTGGTATGGCAAAGAGGTATGTGCGACTCGTCGATGAACCCCTTGAACTATACAACTTGGGTCTTCAAATAATTGCCACTGGAAATGTGCCACTGGAATTTTCACGGTGCTAGGAGAAGTTTAACCGGCATGTGATGTAGGCAGGTTGACTGCATGTTTTGACGGGCAAACTTAACTCCGACCTCCACAATGTATTGAACTGGTATCGTCATGATGGATTTTTAATTATAACTATTAAAACGAAGTTCATGGTATCCCGCTCCAGTCACAAAAATCGTTCATTTATTCTGGAATTCGCCTTGGCACTAATTTTATTCACACTGTCGACGAGTGCTCATTTCTTGGGGCAAAACCAGATTCTAATGTCAAATGCAGGAATCACATTCTACATATTCAACAATTGAATGTATGGTATAACAATATTGCTGAAAGCGCGTCAGCCTTCTACCACGCCCACCTTATTTAAATATACTTCGCCTTCAATCACAGCCATCCTAATTACTGCATCTCACCATGGGGAACACCAATTCAACTCAACTGATACCCCTACAATACGTACAGAACAAAGCTATCGGATGCTAACATTGAATACATACCGTTCTAATGATTCATATCTACTCCGAAGCTTCACAATATTATCAATACATAAAATATTTCATTTTAATATTATAATTATCTTGTCTAAGTGTATAAGAATTTATTTCATCCAATATTTTATTGGGTAGTCGTCTCGGTGATACTAACTCAACCAGATCCACCCCTGCTGCGAATTTTTTGTTGACTTCAATAGCCGGGAGCTACCGAAGGCATGCGGCTTATTTTACAGCGTTATCATTGCGGAGTCGTCTCCAATCACACATATAACATTATTCCGCGTCAGCAATTTTCAAAGAGCACTTGCTACTATTGCTTATCAATACCTAATACCTTCAATTCTTATCATGTGATTCTTGCTTTATATAGTAAAGAACTGATGTTTTACCTGTTGGTGTTTCTTTCTGTTTTGAATACATGTGTTTTCTAACGTACAGGTGTTGTACTGCACTGTTATTGTTTATATAACTACATCACAGGAGCTCGCCATGCAGCCATGGGCTCTCGGCCTTCCTCGTGTATATTTATGGATGCATCTTTTTCTATTCCTAAAACAAGTACTGATTGATTTACTGCTTCATTGATTGTTTGATTGACCGATATATATGAACCTGCTTGTCTGAACTTCGCACACGTGCCAGGCGAGCACTTCGCACCGGGGGCTTTTGGTCGCATAGCGTGTTTAGAGAAATGCTGCATAGGAGTCCAGGTATATACGCCTCTTACTTGACGCACGTGCATTCATCTTTCCCATCATTTGTTTGGCGTCCTTGCGGTTCTTCTGTATTTTCTTTCTCGCACATATCGATGCTTTGTTCAGAGCACCAAACATACGTTTTACACATTAAACAGTTGCACAATAAATCTGAGAAAATGTGGACACTGCATAGTTGTATACGACTGCATTTTTGTTCTTTCGACAGTGCAGCTACTTAAACACAAAATGGTCCAGCCGTCTTCAAGGCACCTGTCAGTTCTCACACAAAAACACGTAATTTGCGTTTCACCAGCCTCAATCACAAACCCTTCTCTTACATATCGCTAACACGAGCCCTGCAGGAAAAAAAAGCAAATCAAAATATCTTGTTTGTAGCTTCTGCTGAAATATCCCCCCTCCTCCCTGCGTTCTCCGAGAACGCACTCTTTGTATCAGCGGTGAAAGCCTAACCTTCACTCACCAACTACCGACCATAAAAACAGGCAAAAAAGTGAAATAAAGCTTTTAGGCTGAAAAAGGTGTCACTTAGGCCACAGCGTGAATGATTGAAAGGTATAGCAATGCTAACGCGTTGCAGATAAAGTCGAGAGCAACGTTTCCTGTTACGTTGAAGCTTCTCCGAACAGGGTGACGCGTCGGTGGGCACAAAATGTTATGCTACTGCTGCTGTGTAGCAAAAGCAGCGCCCTCGCAGCAATCGCGAATTTCGAAACATCTGTCACGACGAGGAGTGCCTCCACTGGCGCTGCAAGTGCTGCCCTTTTATGGCGCATTACATGGGACTGAAGGAAAAGCGCGAATAATTGTAGTTCTAGTTGTACCGTCTGTTCTGTTTACAAAGCTGTGCGCACAACGGTGTGATTTGCACATAGCTGCGCAGCAGGAATGCTAGTGTTTCGAACATAACATACACAGGAGCAACGGAAGGCAGAACGCTGCCCTGGCTTCACGGTAGAACGGATCGAACGGAGCGTGAGGGTCCGTCCACTAGGCATTGTCGTGTTTTGAAGGCTGTAGCACGGCACATACCTCCCGTCTCTGGAGACCTTGAAGCTTCTGACGGTCGAACCCCACGCATTTCATCCATACCATGACAGCACGGCGGCGCCATTAACAGTGCGTAAGTGCTTCGAGTGTCTGCGTAATTTTATCGCAATCATTCTTTTTGTTCCATGACTGGGAAAAGAGGGACACATTTTCGAGAGTGGTGGCCAAGGACAATTTCTTCCCTTGGTGCAAATGGCTGCCTCACTCCGGCAGGATGTTGACCTATGGCGTGGAACATCCGGTTTCGGCGTATCTTCCTCGCCAAGTACACGTTAGGTTCAATGCAAAAATAGCGGTTTTTCTTCAAAAACCAGCGTACTTGCAGCACGATAACGCTGATCCTGCTTAAGACCGCTTAAACAAAACCTTATCAGAGTATTTATATCAATGGCTTGATGCTGGCTCTGGAATATGTGAATTCTCATTGAAAGTACGTCTTCAGTGTATATCAGTGCAATTTGGTATTTTGCAAACTGTGAAAAAATAAACTTTGTTTATAATAGAAACCTTCGTAACTATACGTGTGAAATATATAGGAGCTTGTGTTTATTCTCTACGGCCACCAAGTTGTTATTCCGCAGAAGACACAATAATTCGGTCCGCATCACACGGTACTTGTAAAAATTCTCGCACTGCTTTGTCCTTTTTAATTGCGTTATTTCCATACAAGTTTAGTTCACCCGCGTTGTGCGAAATCTATTATGCTGATACCTGTCTTACAGATACATTGACTTCATGTTTGTCAGTATTGGTGCTCACTTGTCTACAGGACACTAACTACTTGCTGTTGTTTTTCTGCTCAATTTTTGTCAAGCGCTTCAAAAAATCTATATATTCTTCGGACTTACACTTCTCGTCACCGTATAACGCTGCGCGTGCAAGAAAAAAAAATAATACTCACTCGCACTATTCTTCATGCATTCTTCAGAGCTTTTGTAGTTGTTTTCAGTAGGGTCACACCCTCCAAACACAAAAGGATAACATACGTCTCGCTTTCTCGAGTACCACCACCTTCTTGTGTTGTTATTGCATGGTCCTTTGACCATGAAGCCTGAACAATGCTTTCTCTCATCCTCGTGTCCTAGGAGCGAAGCGAAAGATTCCAATATGCACTGTAACCCTTAAGGTGTGATTTTTCTTGTGTGCTTAGGTGGGGGGGGGGGTGAGGTGGAGGGTGGAGGTTATAACTGCCACACCACTTGGAAAGTGATTGGAAAATATATCGCGTTTGCGAACAACATAATATAATTCACAATAAACGTTTACGATATTGCAAACTTTGGAACGATCCAGTGCATGCAATTGTTCTTTTTTGAAGCGCTATGTGATTAGAAAGAAAACACGGGGAAGGCGGGAGATGGAAATTCAAGGCGATGAGGAAAACGAGAAAAAGGTTCAAGCTGCAGCCAACGTTACGTTGGCTCCCACTTTCACGTTGTTCTCGTTTTGCTCATTGTATTGTGGTTAGAGTGAATTGAAATAGGCGGCGTTATTGTTATGGCGAACTTAGAGACAAAGTGACTCCTGACAACTTAAGGCTTTGTTTAAGCGTTACTTTCCCAGAAGCGGTACACGAAACATCAGCACAACTATTATTCGCCACTGAATTATCAAGGTATCACACAGAGACATCTAAATATTACCTGTGTTTCGCATGAATGCGTTCCTTATACAAGCAAATTTCATCCACGTGATCACAATAAACAGTTATCTGCTGCTTCCAACACATCTTCACCAAAAACACTTGTAAAAAAAGTCAGTGCGCACATAAGACATGTATCTCGAGACAAGCGTCACCACTTCGACAACATCACCACATATGCCACAGTTGGTGCCACAAAGACGAAATCTGAGAGTTTTCAATTCCAATGCCACAAATTCTAATGCCACACACTCCCATATAGAGGGCTTTTTCCATGGTGAGCCACACGCACGGCCCCGTCGAAGCGCACTAACTCTGGCGCGTCCGCGGCGACGACGAGCACGTGAACAACGCGAACGCGGGTTGCGCAGTCTTCGGCATCGGTCCCGTTTGGAATTACACCGTCTACGCGACAGCTACATTATTTATTATACAATCATCAGGATCGGCACAGTATATAGTTATGTGGTTCTCGGAATTGATGCACCTAATTAGACGACGCTTTCTGAGCGGTCGGCCCAATCTATCCAGTGACAAAGCGAATGAGCAGACATGCCAAAAGCTAAGGCGGAAAAATTGTTTCTCTAACAGCAGCGTTGGAACGCTATAGCTCTTGCACCCGTGTATAAGCACTGTTTTGCTCTTATGGTTGAGGATGGTAGTTTGCTTTGAGACTGCTGGAACTACAACGGGGACAGCGAGGAAAGAAAGTGTATCAATTTCGACCTAGTAGATTGTGTCATAGCACTGCGCAATGCTGACCGCCGCTAAATGCTGCAGTGGCAGTTATGAAGCGGATTCTGACGCCTTACTTCCTGGTGGCGTCTCTTTCGGCTTAACAACATAAACACAAACATCAAATCTCAACATTATTACCAAAATTGAGCCAATACTTTGGCGCTATTATGAATTTAGGAAGAAAAGAAGAGGACATAACCTTTCACCCATAATTGATAGAGTATGGCAAAAAAAAGCTCTATTAACATCTGCATCGGCTCTGTTTCTCCTCTTGGACGCAGCGGTTGGCGCACGTACAAGATAAGTTCCCAAATAACGTCAAAAGATTGCGCGGCATACGCAGCACAGTCACAGCGTAAGCTGGACGAGCGGCTTCATACGAGCTCTATTTTTGGCACCACGCACTACAGGTCTCTGCGGCGAAGTATCGTCGCGTCGTTTTCATGGGAATGATTTGAACTCTCTGCTCGGCGTCGACGGCGAGCTGTGGCTTATCCTGCTCTCTCCACAGCTTTCGGCAGTGTCCAATGTTTCCTGGTTGTAGCCACGTGCGCAGCTCTGCGATTCGCTTCTTCAGGTTCGTCCTGTGCGAGGAGGCGCCGTAACGCGTACCGAAGAGTCAACACAGGTATCAAAACTACGTGGCTCACATGCCGCATCCCTTGACCCGTGGCACGTATGTTGCTGTTGATGATGGTGATGATAATGGTGGAATCCCCTTGGAAACAGGATTGTCATAAATAGTCACCTAGCCTGCTACATCCACAGTCAACTACATGCAGCATGCAAGCGCGACGTGTCGGGACACCTTGTGGAAGATAACGGCATCGCAGTGTAAAGTTTGTACGCATCGACGCTACCTGGCGCGCATGTAAAATGGCACAATATGATGGTTACGATGGTGTTGATTTGTTGTCACTTCCTTTGAAACGAGGTGAATACAGTCGCCTAGCCTGTTTGAATTATTGAGGTATGTTATAAATGTTTTTCGTTACATCAATGTTTATACAACTCGATAATCTTCTTTTCCTTCTACCTTGCACCGTATCCTATGCAGCTGCTACATGGCATGCCATCTTGTGTAATATATACAATTGCAGTGCAAATGGCGCATGAATACACGCAAGCTGGCACGTACCTCACATTGCAAGATAATTAAGCGGATCGATAAGTTGCTAATGCTGATGATTTATTGGAATCTCTTTTAAATAGCGGCGGTGACATAATCACATAGCCAGCTTGACTGAATCAGATACACAATGTATATTTTTCTAGCATTCCTGTATACAACTCTTTAGATTCTGTTTCTTCCCCAAACCTTCTTTAACCTTCCTGTACCGCTACGTGTGCATCTGCTACAAGACGTTCTAATTAGTGTAATAATACGCCGGTGCAGTGCATATCGCGCACATACCGACGCTACGCAGCGCGCATGTCACGCCGCGTGTCTCGCGTCCTCGGATGCATTTATAAGGCACTTTTCCGCTGCATGCTGGCAACCGCTGCGGTAGCCTCGACACAGAGCCACCCCTCGAATTCGAATTCAACTAAGTTTAACAGGTAGTGTATCCGAATGTTTTTTTATTGGTTTTACTCCTAGAGGTAAGCACATTTTTGGACGCACTTAATTACATCCTGATAAGGTCGGCTCAAATAAGGTGCGCGACACAAAGGATCTGAGAAAATCGAGTCCACCAGTGCCGCAGAAATGCTTCGCGACTCAAAGTGACCACGCACTCAAGCCTGAATCTAACTTTAAAGAAAGTGTCAACAACCTCCTTGAGGAAGGCTCAAGGAGCCTGTGGACATCATTGACATTTGATGACACTGCCATATTAGGAAGATAATGAACTGATCAAAGTTGACTCTGTCCACGTGACGAGACCAAAAGATTGCTGTTTCATAGATTGTAGGGACCCTGGATGTTTCGCGACATTCTCCCTCTCACGCTTCGAAAGGACATTACCATCACTACATATTCAATTAGGTTTCTACCGTTTAAAGTTACGGACGGTCCTCCCTATGACATAGTCTTAAAACTTCGTTCATACAGCCCATGGCGGTGCAGAATCTGTGATCGTCATGCCGAAAGCCAATGATCTACAAAAACTTTCTTTCTCAAAAGTGCTGCTTATGTGAGAAGTGCCTACGCTGCACCGGAAATTCCGCCTGGCTGGATGCACTTATTGGACGCATGTGTGTGTTCGCCCGAGTTATGGCTGTGTAGCTGTGTCCGCTCTGTAATATACCTTCAGTTTTGTTTTACATGTAATGAAAAGTGCTAAATGGCTAGTTGCAGAGTAGTCGACTCCCACGCAGTGCGCATGCGCTCAATCTCGATGGGAACTGGGTCCTCTTTTTTTTTCTCATTCCAGACAATAGCTGCTACCGAAACCAGACTCCGGCGGTGGTAGACACCATCGCCACTCGAGAAGGCTGTTTCACATCATGCGATTTTCGTGGCCCCGGAAGTGCAATTTTTATCGCATGCGACGAAAAGCGCATTCCCGGTGCCGACCGCCCCCCCCCCTCCCCCTTTCGGCAGCGACCAGCCGGTTTGTGGCACCGTGTCACTGTCGCAATGATCGCTCCAATTTTCCGTTCTATTTCGTGGTTTGTTTTGGGAAATGGCGCCTCGCTCAAGTGGTACGTGCGGGGACGGGAAGTGCCGAAACAGGTACGTAGACGGAGGGAGGATAGAAAACTTGTATCACAGACTCCGTTCTCCCATTATATGCGTTCGTTGAAATGCTACGTAGCAAATGAAGTGCATGTACACGTTTGATTCCTACGCCTTTGCGAGTTGTGATTACTATGAGGGGTTCGATGCGCACTAGAAGACGGGACCTTTAGCGGTCGTCACAATTTTCTTTTCTTGAGTACAATACGAAAATCGCACGCGTGGTACAGTTCAAATAATGGAAAGCTCGGCAAGCGGAAATGACAAGACAGCCAAGTAGCCGAAGTTTCAACGTTGTGCTGAAAGCGATGCCATTTAGTACCATTTTTTTGTTGTCGGCTTTCAAGCGTGAATTTCCCGTTCCATCTTGAAAGGTTATTTTACCTCACATACTTATTAAATTTGACTAGCCAAACTCGCAGGCAATGGTAATGAATTTCCTACGATAGCATTAACTCCATGGCTTGAGTAAACAGCGTCGTCCGTTTGGTTTCAAATATGTCATGCACGGTAAGTTGCATCTCTTTTCTGATAGGGAATCTTTTTTTCCTCTGCACAAAAACTGATAAACCTAAAATATCTCGCGGACTTTTTATCCTTGTTGCACCTGTATTAAACCTTTCTTTGAACGGTAAATAACTGTACATCTAATAAATTATCTACAGCGCATCCTACCACGCCGTCATGTAAAACTCGGGCAATAATGTGAAAAGCACGCAAACAGGCTCCTAATAGATAGATGACACACTAGAAGATGACACGTTAAAGAAAAGTAAATAAAAACTTTGCAGCCACTTGCATCCCTTCCTGTGAGTCTTTTAATCGTTTAGTGGAAACAATTCTCGCTACGTTAAAAGCTAACAAATTCTGACGAGACATTCATGCTTTGCATGCTTCTAATAATCCAGGAAAAACACGGGGAAGGTGGGAAATGGAAATTCAAGACGGTGAGCAAGACGATGAGAAATCACCCGCCACACTGCAAGAAAGGAAGTTTTGTTGGACAAGCGAAACAAATAAAAATAATCTGCTGCGAATACCACGATTAAACGCACCACCTAAATGACCTCACAACAACGCTAGCAGAAATCCACTCTTCCCAACTTGCTCACGATAGAGCTTATGATGCCACTTCAAGGTTGGAGAGATAGTCGGAATTGGCGAAGAAACAGCCCACACCAGAATCTCACAGATGGCCGGCCTTTGTAACAAAATATTCTAATGTACTTCCAAACATAAAAACGTGCTACGAAAATACCACGCAACATTATCAAGTAACGAGCGTCCGAGAAAAGCGTTCCCGGGTGTACCTATGTTTACCTATCGCTGAAACAGGAACTTTAAAGACATGATAGTGCACGCAAAAGTCAGCCAACAGCATTCCCCAGAATAAAAGCATGTTGTCGCCCCCAGGTGCAAAACCTGCAGGTACCTTCAAAGTGACATTAAAATTAAAAGCACCGCAAGTAGTTATACACATGAAGTCAAATCTAGCTTCACTTGTACAAGTTCGGATGTAATTATTATACTTGACTGTTCCTTCTGTAAGAAAAATATATCGGTGAAACAAGACAATAAATGAAAGTCAGATTAAAAGGACATCGCGCGGACACAGCTAAGAAGCTTCCCAAAGCCGGCGCCGAGCATTTAAACCAACCAGGTCATAACTTTGATGAACTTAAGCTCTACATCTTACAGTCAAATATCCGTTCTGAACGAGGCAGAAAATACAAAGAATCATACCTTATCCATAAGTTCAAGACATTGCAACCAATATGCATAAACGTTTCAAAGAGAGCTTTAGAATATATTCTCTATGCTAAATTTCAAGCTTTAGGCAACAACACTTAGTTTGGTTTTTTAGCGTATTTTTACCTTTTATTTATTTGTGAGAAAGGGCAACGGATGAATCCGAAGAGCCCCAGGAAACTACTTTCGTGAGGAAGCCAACCGAATATGAAATATGATACGCCTCTGTACCGCTTTGAGACTGGGCAACATATTGCTACAGAACCACGACAAGACACACTTAGAAACAATGGGGTGCAGCCTATATATGAATAACTTTATGTGAAATATAAGCAAAGCTACCTAGACCTGCTGCCTTATATGAGAATATACTACGCATTTCTAAATGCACTGTACTCTCAGTCAAGATCATCCATCCGCTGTACCGGACGTTATCAAATGAGGTGCTGTCTTAGGATATGGCACACAAAAAAAGTTTCTTGCACAATTTATCTAGATTACCAGCCCCATGCCTAGCAGCTCATCTGTTAACCTCTGCCATATAAGTGCACGCATTTTGTGCCAGAAATGCATTTGCCGGCGAGTAATGTGGCACATATTTCTCTTCGATCATAGTGTCAATACTTTGTGAGTTTAAAGACGTTTGTTCTTTGTTTAACTTTCCATTGTATACATTATTTTTGAAAAGAAAGAGCCAATCGAAATTAAAGATATTTCTACACTGTAATACTGATGAAACTTTAGAGAATATACTAGTGTTTGTTACAGCATGTGTTTGTCAGTAGGTTTCTCAAATTATTTTTTAGTTTGTCTTGTGACTGATCAATGAAGATTTTGACCGTTTAAGAGAGAAAATGTTTCATTTGAGTAACTGAACGACTACAAATTACATCCACTTCGCCAAACATAAGTGCAGGAGCTGCTTCTAAAGCAATCAAATATTCACCACATGTAAGTATTGTAATTCCCTCCTAACGTGACCGTGGATCTACATTGTGCTTTGGCACTATTCGGAAGAGTACTAGCATTCTGTTCAGAAGGAGTACAAGCACTCTGTTTGGGGGAGTAGAAACACTCGGCTTGGAGGAGTAGGAGTACTCGGTTTGGAGGAGCAGAAGGACTCTGTTTGGAGGAGTACTATTACGCTCGTGGGGCGAGTATTAGCAGTCTGCGTTAGAGTACTAGCACTCCCTTACGGTGGAATAACAAAACTCTGTCATGAGGAGTTGCCCTAGGAAAAGTAGATACCCGTCAAAGACAGTGCCCGGAAGGCTCCTTGTTCTTAGAGTGTATTTATTGAAGTTCCGTATATTCGCTATGCCTATGAACTTAGACATAAGATTTATTAAGATTTTGTATGCGTTGCAATATATTAACAGTATAACGAACGAACATTAGTGAAGTCATGTGTACATTTCATCCCAGCTTTTGTGTTTGTTCTTCTCAGTCTTTCCATCTCTGTTTGTAAAAAAATCCTAAGACTGGTATCACTTTCGTGATACGCCATTCAATGTTATTTCAAAAAGCCGCGTTTTCTTATTGTTGATATTGCAGGAAATTTGAAACCCCGCGGAAAGCCGAAACTCTTATAAAAGGCTGGGTCATAATATCAAAGGAGAACATCACTATTTACATCGAGATGCCGACGCCGACATGTCCGAAGCGAAAAAAGTGTACCTCCTGATGCGGGGTGGTAAATAAGACTTCTTGGCTAGAAGATTTCGCAACGCGCCCAAGCCTGTCGCGTAATTTACGACTTAAGACATAACCATACAGGAGACGCTAGAAATCTCCAAGTGTACACGACGAAGTGAGATTCGAATAGGCACCGATGACATCAGAGACACAATCAGGACTATTGTGCGAAATGAAGTTCGAAAAATGCACCCTAATTAGCAGCGTAAATAGTCTTCGATCCATGACGTATTCTGAAGAGAGGTCCAGAGGTCATCGAGCTTTTCGGAAGTGTGTCCGGAATCACCGGAGCGCAAGCAGCAAGCTCCATTCAGTAGTTCACAGTGGGCATTCGTTGCTAATTTCTTTTTCCACAAGCGATGTAAGTCGTTGCATCACACTACACCATACTGTACAACGAAATTTTGGGTTAGTGAGTGTAGCAGCAGAGGATAACTCTTCTCGGCCGTACCTAGTGCTATCAACACTACTATCGGCTTCAGAGACCCCATACATTTGGGGCAGTTATGCTTAGTTTGGTCCCGAACAAAACGCATTTTTCAGTCGTGCAGCTGACTTCAAGCACTTTGAAAGTGAATGGATGTTATGTAAGCAAAAAACATATTTCCGAAATTTTACGTAAACAAAATATTATAGCAAGACGTACAAAAACGTCGCACTGTTGATTACACTGCGGTGTGCTCGGATGACTCTGGATCAATAACATGCGGGTTTGCGATATATTGGGTATGCGATATATGGTTAACAAATGACGTACAGCTGGCGTTTGCAGGGCCTGTCTTCCCAGGTCTTGCAGCGTCCCCTTGTTGGGCTCTACGCTGGGTGGCTGCCGTTGCTGCCCAATAATTTGCTTTTACATACGGAAAGCTCATTCCGCCCACTCGCTGACCACCCTCAGAAACGATGGAACACCGAAGTTTTCAACCTTTTAGGCCGAAACATTCAGAATTGTCCACGATTTCACTGTAGTGCATTCAGAGGAAAAGGAAAGGCAACGAGAATGAGCTCATTTTTTCTGGTTGCAAAGACACTTACTGGATCTTCTGGCATAGGCTATAAAGTCTTCAAGATGGCACGTGGCGATCACCTTTAGAACTCCGCGAAAAGTAACAAGACGAAAAACCCTCTAACCTAGCATCATTCGGGAATCTCTTCGTGGCGGTCACACCGCGTAGCACCATGAACGCCACCCGCGGAGTCATTTCCGCTGCTCATCTCTTGGAGCTGACTGAAGCTGAACTACTGGAGGGCTGGTGTGATCAAAATGTGATCAACTTGAAGAAAATTAAGATACGGCGCGATGGTAAGGAGATCGAAACAAATCGCCTAATTCGAACGTTTGCCCGAAGTATTCTACGTGAGACAATTGAGACTGGGTACATAAAGATCCGGGCCGTACCATACATCGCCAATCTTCTCCGATGCTTTATTTGCAAAAAATATGGCCAATGTTCACAGAACTACAGAGTCCGCCAGTCTCGCGGCCTCGGAGTCGCCAGCATGCTACATACTCGCGGTCTTGCCCTTCCTGGAAAAAGGACAAAGAAATAGTAACTATCAAAATCAACGAAAACATATTGTTCAAAGAGGCACGCAGGCGGGTATCCTCCCTGCAAACGAACAGCTTTGCCGAAGAGGCGTGTCAAGGGCAGCGTCACAACGGCTTCCGGCAGCCGTTCCGACCCACACGCAGTGAGCCGGCAGTGACGCCAACCGCCCCCCCCCCCCTCCGCGGCAGCAGCATCTAGCGCTGCTCCGCCACCCTAGCAGAAGAGGCCATCTACCTCCGAAATGGTTGCCTCAATGATTTCGCCTACCGAGATGAGACCTTCACGTCAAACGCAGCACTCGGAAGAGCGCGTGTCCAGCGCCTCCCAAAAGGCGATCGACACAACAACCAGCCAGACGGCTTCGCCAGCGTATACAGAGCGACGGGATTCTCGCGATCCTTCCAAAAAAGAAAAAGACTGCATCACAGCGTCTGAAAAAGGCTTTGTGTGCTTACTCTTCTTTCTTAAACACACAGCACCAAAAGCACATCCAACATGGATACACAATTAGTACACTGGAATGTCAGAGTTCTCCTCCACAGTCTCGATGGCAATAAATAACTCCTACATAAGTATCGTTCAATGGTACTGTATGTTCAAGAAACACACGTTAAACATACGTAAAGTAATTTTCTCCGACAGCACGGTATATTTAGTAAAGACCGCGATGACACTGTCGTGTCGTCCGGGGATGTGGCTATCGTAGTTGACAATGGTGTTGCCTGCCTGGAACTAAAACTCCGTACGCCTCTAGAGGCAGTTGCTGTCCGACGGGTGTTATTAAAGAAGCTAGTGCCAATAAAGACTATATAGATTCTTCCGAATTACCAACTTCACAAAACTGAATTTCAATACTATATACATAAACTTCCGGCACCATAGATAGTTGTTGACGACTTAAACGCACACAACTTTGTGGGGAGACTCTTGTTGCGATACCAGAGGTCACCTAGTTGAAAACTCTCCCTTTTCCTCAGGAGCATAAATACTTATTAAGAAAAACCAACGTACTACAATGCAGCATATAACACATTCTCATCTACTGACTTAAGTGTAGCATCTTGTACACTAATTTCGAATCTGGAGGGGTCCATTCTGAAGAACCCCTTTGGAAGGGACCGTTTTCCAATTATTTTAAACCTATCGAAACAGGATGACTGCTCGCCACATTTTTCTAGATGGAACGCTGACTCATCCAGCTGAGAACTGTTGACAGAGCTGACGTATATAGGCGGAGATGATATTGCTGGTTTTACTGTAGACGACACTGTGGCATATCTAACCGGTTTTGTTATTGACACTAAAACTAAATTTATCAAGAAAACCAGCGTAGTAGCAAATAAACGTCGCATACCATGGTGGAACGATGAATGTCGGAAAACAATGCAAAAATAAAATTAAAGCTTGAGACAGCTTCGCAATTCTACGACCGCCGGAAACCTTATCGATTTCAAACAGGCCAAGTGACAAGGCAAGGAGAACACATCGAGGAGAAAAGAGCGAAAGTTGGGATAGGCACGTCCCCAGTATATATTCGTGCCCCGATTAAACATGGGTGTGGAATGGGGTAAATATGTAAATAGGTCGGGAGTCACATCCCCTACCCTTTCTAACTGGCCAAAATGATAGCCTGGAAGATCAGGTGAATTGTCTACGCTAACGCTTTCAATATGTCTCGAGCGCATCACTATATTAAGAAACACTCCTAAGATTTAAATAACGCCAAATTCGTCATTCCTTAGACCGCAAAGGTTCATCCCCGAGTGATCTGCCCATTTACTTTGGCTAACCTTAAGGCGTCTCTCGCGTCTTGCAACTCGACACCAGCTGGCGATCGTATCATGTACGAAATGATTAGGTACCTACACCCTGAGACTCTGAAAACGCTCCTCTCTATTTTGAATGCCGTTTGGGTGGCGGGGTACATTTCATTGTCGTGGCAAGAAGCTATATCCATCCCAGTATGTAAAGAAGGGAAAGACCCAGCCTAAGCCACCAGCTACAGGCCAATAGTGCTGACAACCTGTCTGTGCAAAGTCTTTGAAAAATCGTACACCGGCGTTGAGGCCACCATCGCGAAATAACGCCAAGTAGGATATTCTAAAACGACACATGAATAATTATTCCATTCATGAGTGAATTATTAAAAACTGGAAAAAAAGAAACCGGCAGATTTTCATGCATCTTTAGTTCACACAAGTCGCTGACAGATGAAAAGTATGCTCAAAAGTAAGGAAGTAGTATAAAACCAAGTAGCATCAAAAGTCTATTTCTTTTGGCGGTTCTCGTTTCGTATTCAGAATCTAGCCAAACTGCTGCAGCCTGCTATCTTTGTATAGCACGCATCCGCTTTCGTAATTGCTTCTATTGTAGTTCCTTCGTTTATCGCTTCGCGTAGAAAATGCGAGGGTACCAGCTTCGACTCGCTATCGTCCGGTCCAATCGAGAGCACCTTCGATTACCGTGTAACATATTATACAGTCAACAAGAATTGGCAGGAAGATTTGTTCAATTATTTTTCTGTATGGCCTCACAACAAGTTCGCGAAACCTCTTTCTGTTTTATTGGATATTGTTTTGCATATCGCAGTAATCGGTGCTTTCCGCTCACAGGTCCAGCCCCGCTCCTCGCTTGCAATGGTTGGCACAGTAAAAGGTGGGCGGGCAGAAGTAGTAAAAATGTTTCGCCTTAATACATGGAAGCCAATGTCGCACATGGCACTCTGTTACAGTGTGAGAGATATTTTTGAGATTCTTGCAAAAAGACAGATAACTTAAGCGTATTTTTTGGCTCACAGTTGTGTGCACGAAATACTGATGAGTAAAGTAATGATGAGTCAGGAACAGCGCTTCAAAACTTGTAAGAACTAAGCCTGCAACGTGATTTCTTTTGTGATTTTAAAAACGCATGGCAAGGAGAAGGTATTACTCAAACATCATTGACCGCTTTTCCAAACTCATCAGTAGAAATATAGTGTTGGAAAGCATATCATCATGGTATATTTCAACACGTCCCACTGTACCAAAGCATTAGCTGAATTAGTTGTCGCAGGAGAAAAGTAGTATATTTCATGGGTCTCGCATTCCCAGGTTACTGAATACGTCTGCTAGAAGCGATAGTTCACCAAAACTGCATTTTTAACACCGATCAAAGCCGCAGTCTTTTACTAGCTACATGTGGACACTAAATTTTGATATGTGCTGAAAGAAGTCTTGGCATTGAAACCTTCCTAAAGATTGCGGAATGAGTAAGACCTATAGGCAGCAGAGCAAGACTGTTATTAGAGACAGAACTTTCGACGATGGACTGAATAGAGCACTACCCGGATTCGATGTCGATCATTTAATTCTGGCAAGGAAACCGTAAATAAGTGGCTACAAAGAACCGTTTGACGTAGTGATGCTGATCTTCGAACGTGGGTTCTCACAACTAATTGGCACATTTACCCTGACATAACCGCGCGTTTGATTTCTGTTGTTTATGTCTTAAGTACCACGTATGTTTTCAGCGCCACTACATTTTATAAAATTTGGTTAACATTCTTTATTACGTTTTCTCAGCAATAGAGGTTTCAGTGACCAAAAATACTAAACTTAATATAGTCGCTCACTGAGCAGCACTGCGTTCAGAACAGTTTTCAGCTACGTAAAGTGACCTATGTCTGACCGTTTCTTTCCACTTCTCTTTTCCATTCAGCGCCGTGTTGTTTTTGTGTAACAGAGCCCTTTCAGCGGAGGTATTTTGCTGCAGAAATTCGAGCACAACTTGAATAGTGCGTGAGTCAACACAATATCCGAGGTAAAGAAGAATGTGAACAATATATGGCCTCTGCCCTTTACATTGTCCGCCCTTCGTTTGTTGGATGCTTATTATAATGAAATCCAAAACCTGGTGTTCAGAAGGAAATACTTGAAGCGTACTTTAGGAATACAAAGCGTTGTGACAACCTTTGCGGTTCTTACTTGAGAAAAGAAATTATATACTGCAATATCCAAAGTCGTATATTTTGCTGGTTCTAGTGTCCAATTTTCGCAGGAAACACTTTATTAAAAGAAATGGGAATAGAAGGCGGTGCAATGAAGAGAAGCAAAAGGATATTGCGATCGCCGTCTTTGTTTTATGTAGCAGCGAAGCATGGCTACTGTTGCGCCAACGAGTTCGTTGTCCTCCGGAATGTAATGTAACACTACCTCGAAAAAGTTGCAAAAAAAGCTTTTTTTTTTTTTTTGGAACCGCTATATGCACAATCAACATGAGACAACGCCAATAGAACTAAATACAAAGCCATATCTTGTTTTCACTTTCCTGGGTGTTTTGTACTCGGAAATCATCGATACGCTTGTTACAGCCGTGTGCCTAATAAGATGTTACGCATAAACAATAATATTATACTAATCATGCGTTTATGCAAGGTTATAAGTTGCGTTATTTTGATACAAGCGCTCTCATGCTATCACAATATGAAGGTTGTGGTCATCTGTCCTGCATAAATTTTGTTAGACCCTCAAATATTGTGACGCATTCATGTCGCATGTATTTTCGCATCATCTATTTTCGTATATTTTATTCCCTTTGCGAAATTGCAGTGCTCTTTGGCACATTTCATTCACATCAGGAAAAAATGAGATAAGTGATATTTTAACTTCTGTTGTGTGATCTTCTTGCGAGTAAGTGAGACCGTTTCTTTGCCGTAGTTGGTATGAACTGAAGCAAAAATATCTGATTATGTGCCAACCATGTTAATTTACTATGCAGAAGGCTAGATTGAGGGACGATGAGCAGAGGAAGCTGATTTTTTATTTGCTTGATTAATGATATACCTAGCTTGTATTTGAAAGCGTTGTCAACCGTTAGGATGTTGTTGGCATGTACGAGTGCTTTCGTGTCACTGTGATAGGGGCAGTAGGTAACTATTGTAATGGATTTATTTTTTAAAGTTTGAAAAGAAACAATATGGATGCTGTAGGTATTGCCCCAACATGTGATGCAGTAATATTATGGGAATGAATCAAAGCACATTATAACTAAAGTATTGTAGGCTGAACAAATATATCAGGGGATTCCATTAAACACGTATGCCTCTTCGCAGGTAGGCAACATGAGAGTGAAATTTCAAATGACGGTCCAGTTGAATTCCGAAAAACGTAGGCTTTTCTTCTGCTTCAACAACAGATTGATATAAAGATACTGGCAGGATATAATTATATGCACGTTGGTGAGAGTGAGCGACAACAAAAGTCATTTTAGTGGGATTAATTTGCAATTTATTTCGGAAGCAGCAAGCCGCCAAGCTTGCCAGGTGATTATTTAGTTTATGTGTAAGGGGTTGAAGGCATTCATTAGTGTTAACAGTTGTTCTGTCACCTGCATAAAGTAAGCATTCTGAAGAAGTAAGAGAAGTTGGCGGGTCATTTATATAAATCATGAAAAATATAGGGCCGAGATCAGGACCTCGGGGTACTCTTATATTTGTTACCTTGGGTCTGGATTTATAACCTAAGAGACTGAGAGCCTGTCTTTTGTTGAGTAATTGTTATTAGTAAGAGTGCGGGACCAGTTTTGCCTTTTGCGTCAAACTTCAGAGAAAGAATGTGGTGGTTGACAGTTTCGAATGCTTTGGTCACATCTACAAATACACAACCTGTGTAGTAGCCGCCATCAATTCCTTTCTTCAGCTTTTCGGTCAAATATAACAAAGCGAAGTCAGTGGAATATGTTTCACGAAAACCAAATTAGGAAGGTGATATCTGAAATTTATTGAGGTATTTGCTAAGACAAATTTCAATTAATTTTTCGAATATTTTACTGAAAAAGGCAGTCTGCAAATAGGCCGATAGTTCGATATTGCCACCAACCACCTTTTTTTAAAAAAAAACGGGAACGACTTTACCACTTTTAAGTTCTGCAGGCAAGATGTCGAATTTAAAAGCTAGGCTCGTAATTCTTGCCGGAATATCAGAAGGAGCATGTGCAATCATTGTTCTGTGGGTGGGGTAAACACCATGAAGAGCAGCATTTGTTTTCAGGTTGCAAATGACATCATTAACTTCATGAGATGTTGTCTGAAATAAGAAGATAGATTGTAACAAAGGAGAAAGGGGAAGATAGTAGTCAGCACTGGGGATGACATCAGTGTGCAAAAAGTAATTACCGAAGGCCTCAGCAATCTCTAACGGGCTGTCATACGTATGGTTGTTATACTGAATAGTAGTTATCCTAGACTGGTCTTTTTCTCCTGTTCAGGAATGAGTTAACCATTTCTCATTCTCTTCTTAACATTTCAGCAGGAATAGCCGGGCACCTGACTACCTGATGGAACGAGGAACTGATGGAATTATGCATGATGGACAACCTGGCGGAACAATCTGACAGTGGACATGTCGCGAACAGTGAAATAATATGGGTGGTCACTGTCTTAATTAACTTTGAGGACGTAGGAGAAAGATAAATACGTGCTTTGTAGACGTAGAGGCCATTCATTGAATTCAACGTACAGACTTTCTAGAGGACTCGTCCTGAAAGCACCTGAAACAAGACGAATACCCTAGTAGTGAATCGAGTCTAGCATCTTGAAGGCCCTAGGCGTAGCAGAGTTACACACCATTGCTTCGTAGTGAAGGCGATGCCCTACAAAACTTCTATACAAGCTCAAGAGGCACCTTCTGTCACTTTCACAAGGTGTGTGGGACAAGAGCTTCAGCAGGTTTATTATCTTCAGGCGCCTCGCTTTGAGATGTTTGAAGTGGGAGATAAATGTAATGTCGAAAACGAGGCCCAGAATTTTTCGTTCGTGGCTCACAGGTCGTTGTTGTCGATTAAGATAAATGACAGGGACATCTAATATACCTCTCTTCTTCGAGAAGAAAATAAACGGGCATTTTTACGGTTTTAGTTCAAAGTTATTCTCATTGGCCCATTTAGACAATTTCTTCCGACCAAGTTCTACCCGTCGCTCATCAATTGAAAGACTACATGATCTAAAACCTGTTAGTACGTCATCCACATACACAGAATAAAACAGTGTATGTGGTATGATAGTATGGAGCGAGTTCATATTTAGAATGAATCAGTGGAGCTAAGAACACCACCTTGTGGTACAGCCGTTTCCTTTGTAAATAGACAAAACCGCACATTTCCAACCCTAAGACGGAACGTGCGGTTAGACAGGCAGCTTTGAATGACATTCAACAAATTGCCCCAGATTCCGATGTAGGTCAGATCACGCAGAATCCCCAAGCGCTACGTGGTGTCAAATGCCTTCTCCATACCAATAAATACCTTCCCTGTAGGGGAAGGTGCACTGTAGGGGGTCTCAATTGCTACTTTCAAGAAAATGAAGGAGGCGCTCGGTAACAATTTTCTACAACAGTGGACACAGACAACTTGTAAAGGCTATAGACCCAGAAGTGTTCATGAAGTTGACTCCTTGACGTCTTTTAGTATTGGATTGATTATTCCTTCGTTCCGGGCGGACAGAATGCAGCCGACAGACAACACGGAGTTAAAGAGTGACAGTAGTGTTCGGTGGGTGTCAGGGTGTAATGTTTGATCATTTCATACGGTATTTTGTCGCTTCTTTGAGAGGAACTTGTGGCAACCACTTAGCGCAGCCTGTAATTCCGCCATATTAAACGGATGGTTGTAAGGTTTATTTTTATTTCTTTTCCGGTCCAGATTAGTTCCGCTGCCTTTCATTTTGCTCACCCCGATCCAGAATTTTTTTCGCCTGCAAATGAAGTAATGCTAGACATGTATTTTTGCGAGCTGTCCCTTTTGCCACGGCGGCGCCTTCATATACCGTCTGGACTTCTCAGTAGTTGGAGAGTCGCGAACATGACTCAAGCTTATTTTGATTTTTGCGAGCTTCCTTAACACTCATACATCTAGACGGTGATCCATTAATTTCAGGGATGCATACTGACGCAGCATCAGTTATAAACACCGTCATATATCACACTGGGTAATCAATGGAGAGAGTAGAGATGTCATCACAGGTGAAATGTGTCAGCTATATAGCATTTCTAGTCGGCACAGCATACTTCGCAATGGGGCCGATGGGGAGAGCACTCATGGCTTTTTCTTGTATTATAAACAATAGGGAAATTGTCCCTCCCGTATGGATTTCTGATCACCTTTCACTCCAGGTATGGAATAAGAGTACTTGATGCGATGCCTACATCTATAGATGAGACCATTTTGTTTGCCACGCTGTAGATTGTCGCCTCTTCATTGTTTAGTAAGCGTGTACTTCTAGGGAAGAGGAAGATTTCTAATAAGCGCCCTCTAGCACCACAACCAGAATCTCCCCAGAGGGTGTTGTGTGCATTTACATCGCCTAATGTAATGTAAGGTTCGGGGAGTTCTGGGATAAAGCTCTCGAATTCTGTTTTGGAATATTGATATCTGGGAGGGATGTATGGAGAAAAAATTCCTACTAGGTTATCAAACGCCACGGCTCTGATTGCAACTGCTTCAAGGAGGGTTTGTAACTTCATATGCGACCGGCAACACCCTTGTGTACTATTACAGACACACCACCCGACGAGGCAAGAGCGTCATCACGGTCTTTGCGGTATATGGAATATTGCAGAAGAAAGTTTGTGTGTGTGAAATTCAGATGTATTTCTTACAAACGCAGTACCCTAGCAATAAACTTACATAGAAGTTTCTTATTGTCATCGAGGTTGTGGAGTAGACCTCTCCTATTCCAGTGTAATATTTGTGTAGTCATATTGTAAATGTGTTGTCCAGTTTGTTAAGATTGAGTACGTGAACTCATGAAGCCTTTCCAGGCCCCGTGATACGGAATATTTGTTTTTGCTAGGCACATTGCACCGAGCTACAACGCTTAATCAGCTGCTGGCATCGGCTGCAGTTGTGCTGCAGGCATCCATCTCCTGTTCAGAGGCGGTGGATGATGCCCGCACGGCGAGCACACTCTAGGATTTTTGGGGCCTGTCTGCATGGACAGTGGCCCTTTGATCGGCAGGCCTGGTGGTCTGCTGGTCATTCTTGGCTTGGGGCAGAACAAAGCCTGTTGTTCCTTCGGACGGGGATTGGCATTGGCAAAGGGGCTGATGGCATGACTGCTGCCACACTCAGTGTGACTTGAGCGGGCGCCGAAGTAGGTAGGTCTGCCTCCCGGTGCGTCACATTGGTAAAGACTGGATTGATTGTGGAGAGGGAAAAGGTTACGTGCCTCTGTGAAATATTGATTTAGTCTGACTCTCAGTTCTATAATTTCTGTGTCTTTTTTTCACGAGGGGCACGATCGCGAGCAGGCGGAATGACCTTCACAGCTGGCACAGCAGCTTGCTGAAATAAAGATGTCAGAAGTGTGGTCACAAGAACCTCACTTAGCACAAGTAGCAAGTCCTCTGCACTTTTGCGACCCATGGCCAAGGCTTTGACACTTGAAGCATTGACGCGGATTATAGGTGCATGGCTTGAAACGAAGCTTACAGTAACCGCTTTCTATTGATCCAGGTAGGCTGCTGGTTCCGAAAGGAATGATTATGCGCTTGCTTGGTAATTGTTTGTCACCTCGCCTTGTCATTATCCTTTGTACTTTAACGACGTTCGGGTCTTGCCACCCTTTAAGCAGTTCACTTTCACAATGTTCGAGAAAGAAGGTCATCATCCGACATGAAACCACGCACTATGTTCATCGACCTGTGTGGGCCCACTGAAACACGAATGTCCCAAATGCTACGAATTTCAAGAGTTTGTCATATTGCGGTTTGTTGCGAACATTGAGAACATCGCCACTTCCCATCTTCATTAATTTGTATCCTGGGCCCATTGCTTTCGTAAGAGATTTGACTACAAGAAATGGTGAGATTATTCGAGTGTCATAGTGTCGTATTGGCTGTCTAAAACGTGGTACTTCAGAAAAGGACGTTTAGATTGCATAAAAAAACTGAATAGCTTATCGGTACGCCCCTGCTTCAGGGAGCGATAAGGTACGAGGAAAAGCGTTTTCCATATAAAATTGGAAAATTCAGCGGCAATGGTAAGCCACCGGCAACCACGCCCAAGAGGAGGACGCTACAAGACTGGTAGAATACCTGTAAACATCAGCTATGCATCGCCACTATAACCTGATATACGATGCCCAAGGTTGGATAACTACACCAGGTTACCCCTTGCCACCAGAAATTCGGAAGTGTTAAGAAGTGAAAAGGGAGGAAAAAACATCGAGATAGAAAGCAAAGTGATTGAAGAGGACAGGAAACGGCGACTGCAGATTTCCTCGAGGGGATCAGCCTGGAGCTGCCATATGTGTGAATCAGAGGCCGAATAGGTTTGTTGCATCACCCGCGGCACCAAAAGGCCCCAACACGCGGCTTCATCTCGATATTCCAGGATCCCCCTTTCCCCAGACGCGGCTAAGCCGCACACAGCTACACGCGGGAGGGTCCAACGCTCATGTGCTCGGACATGGTGTCGTCATCATCATCATCATCAGCAGCAGCAGCAGCAGCAGCCTGATTACGCCCACTGCAGGGCAAAGGCCTCTCCCATACTTCCCCAACAACCCCGGTCATGCACTAACTGTGGCCATGTCGTCCCTGCAAACTTCTTAATCTCATCCGCCTACCTAACTTGATGCACTTAACTCAAGTGGCACGACGAAAATTTGGTGTGCCAAGTGCCATCCTATGTGTGGCGTCGTGCCGGAGATTTCTGGCCATATTGGCCGTTGAAGTAGTCTTTCTTTCAATCGTTGCGATGCACTAGAGACCCTAATGGATATGCTATACGTCTGAAAAACCTGCAAGTGGGAGCGACGGCTTTTACCCTTTTTTCTTGGAGTTTGCGGCAGTACACATTTCCTACTAGACTGTTTTACGGACATCGAACTACTCGATGCCTTCAGCAAGTTCATCATCATCATCATCATCATCATCATCATCATCATCATCATCATCATCATCATCATCATCAGCCTGTTTATGCCCACTGCAGGGCAAAGGCCTCTCCCATACTTCTCCAACTACCCCGGTCATGTGCTAATTGTGGCCATGTTGTCCCTGCAAACTTCTTAATCTCACCCACCCACCTAACTTTCTGCCGCCCTCTGCTACGCTTCCCTTCCCTTGGAATCCACTCCATAACCCTTAATGATCATTGGTTATCTTCCCTCATTACATGTGCTGCCCATGCCCATTTCTTTTTCTTGATTTCAACTAAGATGTCATTAATTCGCATTTGTTCCCTCACCCAATCTGCTCTTTTCTTATCCCTTAACGTTACACCAATCATTCTTCTTTCCATAGCTCGTTGCGTCGTCCTCAGTTTAAGTAGAACCCTTTCGTAAGCCTCCAGGTTTTTGCCCCGTAGGTGAGTACTGGTAAGACACAGCTATTATACACTTTTCTCTTGAGGGATAATGGCAACCTGCTGCTCATGATCTGAGAATGCCTGCCAAACGCACCCCAGTCCATTCTTATTCTTCTGATTATTTCCGTCTCATGATCCGGATCCGCCGTCACTACCTGCCCTAAGTAGATGTATTCCCTTACCGCTTCCAGTGCCTCGTTTCCTATTGTAAATTGCTGTTTTCTTCCGAGACTGGTAAACATTACTTGAGTTTTCTGTAGGTTAACCTTTAGACCCACTCTTATGCTTTGCCTCTCCACGTCAGTGAGCATACATTGCAGTTGGTCCCCTGAGTTACTAAGCAAGGCAATATCATCAGGGAATCGCAAGTTACTAAGGTATTCTCCATTAACTTTTATCCCCAATTCTTCCCAATCCAAGTCTCTGAATACCTCCTGTAAGCATGCTGAGAATAGTATTGGAGAGATCGTATCACCCTGCCTGACGCCTTCCTTTATTGGGATTTTGTTGCTTTCTTTATGGAGGACTACGGTGGCTGTGGAGCCGCTATAGGTGGTGGAGATGGTATCGCAACACGCCAAACGCCTGCTGTCGCAGATGGCCCTGCGGGGGCCCACGCAGGTCAAAGTGTAGTGCCTGTTCTGATACGCTTAATATCTAGTACGGGTTGTATTTGCACGAAAACATATTACACTTATTGTTGCATGTTGGCGGAGTGCTTAAAAACTGCTTCACCTCCGCCTTTGGTCGGCCTAGTATTGTACTATCTGGTGGGTCGGCCCTAGTATGGGGAGAAATTCTTTATCTACACGGCTCGATATACACATTAAATTTCTTCCCAAACCTAGCCATAAACAGCTTCGCCGTGAAAGTAAAAGCACAAATCGGTAATAATGAAATGAATAATTTTATTTTTAGAATATTTACTTGCTCGTGAATAACCTGCTCATTTCATATGTATCTGTTTATGTAGTCTATTAACAAATTCGATTTACTTTTCTATCTAGGCAAGGCTTACTACCATATTGTGCTCAACTTTATTTCTATTATTATCAGTTTATTTCGCACCCTCGGTTACTGATTTGTATTTCCGTTCTTTACAATTTTTTTAATAACTACTTTATTTCATTTTCGAATAATATTACCTCCTGGCTCATGTCCTATCCCCCAGAGTGGGCTTTTGCAAGTTATAAGAGGCATCATCATCATCATGATCATCAATTCGACCTCCTCTTTCTTCAATAGTGTAATTTTCAAAACATGTAGCAAATAAGAGGCTTTGTGATGAATTTCCTGTAAAAAGATATGTCGTTAGCCCCGCTCGATGTCACAGTGTAAGAGTGTTTTTTCTGTATGGGTTTCTTACATAGAAACAAACGGCTATTTGATTCAGGCTGTCTTGTAACAGCTTCTGATCTCTTCTAGGGCGAAAGATAACCTTGGCTATTGAATGTCTACGGGCTTGTAATCTGCTTAAACTACGAACATGATTTTGTGTGTTCCACAAACTATGTAGTCGACCCAATGCACGAGATTCGCGGGTAATTGACCGAAGCATATGCTTTGCATGCAGCTGAATTTGCACGTAAAAAGCATGAATACATTTTAATGTATGCTTGGGCACATACGCATCTTGGAAAATTTCCTGACACCACTGCATCACTGACAATGACAAAGTGACCCCGATGGAATGTGTTCACTCCCTTATTCACATCGTAAATCGTGCACTGCAGTATCATCGACATCCTTGCATATGCAGAAAGCCTTTATTAATTGAGCGTTCACTGTCATATTGAACGTTGAATGAACGCCACGCACACGCGCTGATATGTGAAGAGTAGACATTGCCTCTCTAGGTGACCAGGTGACCATGCCCCAAATAAAAGCAGGAGCAGCTACATAAATAAATAATTAATATTGGAATATTAGAGCATGGGACACTTAAAAGTAAACGTGGAGGTCAGCATGCATCGCAGGAAACGCGAAACACGAAACGCGAGAACCAGGCACTGAAAAGCTTTGTGTCTCAGAAGGACAGGAACATTTAAAATGGTAATTTTCAAACGCGGTAAATGTGCGAGTGCCTAGAAGACGGACAAGACCAAGGACGCATTTCCCGAAAGTACACGCTCTTGCTTCCGATGACCATAAAAATGTCTGTAGTGGATGTCGCGCCTACTTGCCACTCATAAAATATAAATCGATGGGGAAATATTTCGTCCAAAAGATGTGGCGATGGTTTTTGGAGGGCTCCCCCTCCGAATCCGCTTTCAATACACACCGTAGACAAGCGTCTTGCAATCCCGGGTACCAAATGTGAGTTCGGATCCCTGTTCGCCACCGCAGCCTTCGTGAAAAGTAGCTGAGCCGGTATTTTTGTCGTTACAAATTGCTGCGCCGCATTTGTGACGTAAAACACGAAGTAGTTGAGGATAGTCAGGCACAAACACGGCGTGGACAGTAACCTAGCTTTTACAAAGTTAATGTCATACACATGAAACATCATATTGCGCATTCGTTATTTTTATTTTCATTTAATAATTTGTAAGTATATGTTCCTACTTAAGCTACTGCGCTTACCTCTCTGTTTATTGAAACTGTACACGTTGCACCATAGCTGTAATTTTAGCTTTCCTATAGCTGTCACTTTCACCTCTGCGCTGCCTTGAACGTGTATTGTTCTTCCTTTGGTACGCCCCTTCTTGGGCATCGAGTCGATGCTCCTGCAGAGCAAGCGGGAAATACTACCTGCAGTAGTGGACATTGTGCAAGAGAAAATGCAGCCTAAGACAAGAATGAACAACTGTGTGCTTGCAAGAGTTTGTTCGAGCAAACGATAGCACCTTCAACACTAAGCGTTCTGAACATTTATCTCTAGAAGTGGTTCAACAAAGAATGCCCTGGCGCACTTCTGTACTCGCAAAATTGTGTAAGGAAGTAAAATGAAAAAAAATATTTGTGCAGTTGCCCACAAGTGACAATGAAATGAATCGCACAAGTAAGGCGCGGACAACGAAATAACAAGGACAGGAGCTTTGCTCTCCTGTTCCTAGAGTACAGCTTGTGCAGAAAAGAGTCTAACAAGAAACCTCTGGAAGCGGGTGTTTTCGCTTCGTTAGTGCACTGTCAGGATTAACTGAGGACGATTCTGTTGTTAACTAAAAAAAACGATGTGAAAGAATTTCTGAGGATATTGCCAAAGTTAGCGAAGCTATTTTCTAGTATTTGTTGATTTTTGTTGTAGTTCAAGATATATTGCCTTCTTCTTACGTTGCACAACTGCATCTCACAGTGCAGTGCGAGCCTTGCGTTTAGAGATACGGTACTGGTTTAACGTCTTTGCAAGTTTGCGTCTCGCTCCTCTAGTTTATAGTTATAGTACAACCTGGCTGTTGAAGCACATTCAGACCCGGACCGCCTACTTGTGCAGAATAGTAACTGAAATGAGTCTTTCTATTTAATAGAAAATAAATCAAGCGTGCTGTGCCAGTTGGCACGAAGATGTGAAAATTTCGCACAAAATTGTATTTTTCACTTGTGACCTGCGCTTTCCCCTGCTGATCTTGCCTACTGCACAGAGCTATCCATTAACCAAATGAAAATATTAACAGCTTTCAGCGCAAGGAATACTAACATACTACACGACTTATAGGAGGCTTCAACAAAAATATTTCAAGACGTTGTCATTTCACCTTATACTGTGATATGTACAATAGCAGATATATAAGTAGGCTGATGAAATGACGCTCTGGAATGAGGTTCGGTATTCAGGATTTTCTTTAAAAATCTGTGGGCGTGATAATGACACTGCTTCGAAATTTGCCATTTAGACAAGCGCCTCCAAGGTGCAAATAAAAAGTTAATTTTTGAATTGTGTTTGTTGATTCTTCTAAGCTCACGTTATTCACTGCAAAGTATCTCCGCATCGCCTGGGAATTCTTCTCCTAAAATGGAACATTCTGGTCGTTACTTTTATATAATACAGGGGCCCAAAACTGTAACCACTAGGCCAGGGAGGGCTTTCTTTAAACATGGTATTTACTACAATCAATTAAATGATATATGCACAGGAACTATTTCCAATAATATTAACACCAGGTGGTGATAAGCAATCAAAGCTATACGGACGGTACATACAAAAAAGTTCACACAAAGCACCATCTTCCATCACAAAAGAAACTTGTAATAAGAAGTGAAAAACATAATCAATAGTTGACAAGAATCGGGCTGACATTCCTCTTGATTCTAAATGTCTTTTATGTCATCGCATTCTTCTGCAAAGACAAGCCCATGCATCGATAAAATTCGTTCTATCACAAAAGAGTTCGTACTGCCACCGGTGCACAAATGAATACCTCTAAGAGCTCAGGGCTAAGGTTTGGTTCTTTGGCCACTACACCATCTCATTATGCTAGCATGGAATATCCGTGTGTGCTACCTAAATATCGAAGGGTTCCACTGAATGGCTAGAAATGCACACTACAGGAAAGAGCGCGTTTCAGCCCTCGAGCGCTGCACAAACCTTAGTCCCACACCGTATTTCAATATTTGGAAAAACAGACGCCTGCAACGAATAGGCAAGAATCAGATGTATGCGTTAAGAGACAAAGCCGGCAATATAATTACTAATATGGAAAAAAAGGGCCCAATGTGGAAGAAATTCAGCATATTTCTTCTACACGGGATCCTTTCTTTCAACAAAGCGTTCGCACCGATCCTGCCGTTTTGTGCGTCAACGTGATCGCCGTCTCAGCTTGCCAGTCTCGAGTGGCGCTGGTCCTGTTGTTCGTGTCCTTCTTCAGTCCTGGTTTTTTGCGCCTTGCCTTTACTCATTCAAGCATGAACCAACTAGCCCAAGCAAGTGTTTTACCAGGAACGTGCCGTACCGTACCTTGAACTAAAGCTTATCCAGTTTCCCCGCAACCGCTAGGGTATAGTAGTAGGATTTCCTTGCATTGTCATGTCACCTTCACACCCCAACCCCCCTTGTATGCGAACTGCCTCTTCTCTTCCCTCCTTTCTACAGTTCTATCTACGTCCTCTCTGGACTCACACTCGCTGCAGTTTCTGCAATGCTTTTGAGGGGGTCGTGGATAAATACAGCTGCCAAGAGTAACAAAGCGACGCCTATGGAGCTCCAAAGGGTATTGTGCGCATTGGACCCGGTGGCGTCCAAACGGGTTTCTCGCGCAGCCTTCCTCTCTGACCTCTGCTGTCATGTATACACACGCTCTGAGCAGCAGCATCAGCAGCGGTGGCGGCAAATGCAGCAGCAGTGGAGGCGCCAGCATTGGAAGCAGCAGCAGCGGTGGTGACGACGGCAGGAAATTCGCAGGAAGAGGCGAAGTGTGCTTGGCTTTATAAAAGGGGTTTTGCCTGCCTATATCATCGCAATGAAAAGGGTATTTTAGGTGAATACTTCCTTGTCAACACGAAATGGTTGTTTTGGTAATCAAAATTCTTTACGCGCAAGATTTAGCAAATTTATTTTTAATTAATTTTGTTGTTTTGGGTTGCAAACTTACTTAAAGGTGCACACTCATTTAAGGTGTAGAAACGTTACCTCCAATAGTTATTGCTGTATGTCATAGCCTGTAACAAATTCAGTGCCCCCCCACCTATGATAGGCTTTTAAGGTATTGGGGGAAAATATTTAAGATGTATTTGTCAGAATTTGCACATAGTTTTTAATGGATGAGTTGATAAGTTTGGTGCTAACGACATATATTTTAAATTAGTACCGTTCTATGTATTATATGGTATGGCCTGAAGGAACATGTACAAGATTCTATGTCGAAGATAATTGATGAGCTGGAACAACAGCAAATAAACCGTTTGAGATGCTATACATGACGTTATTCAGAGATTGGAGCACATAGGAAGCCAGACGGCCGTCCTTGATGAATAGAAACAAGATGCCAGGCCATTGGGCGAGAGCATTGAATGTGCAGAAACTGATATGAGTATGCTTCGCGCCTGGCGTGATGACGCGTAAGATCATTCCCATTGCGACAACGTGGCTTTTTTTTAGGTGCACAGGATACTCCATCTGAAAGGTGAATGCACTTAGAGGCAAAATAACTACATTTTATGAATATTACTTTAAAACTGAGTTTAACATCCGACATCATAGCGCGCGCGCACATAGGATTGGTCTCTTCACCCACCAAAAATTCTGCCTGATAATAGTTATGTTGTCCGCTTACAAAACCGAAGAACAAGTTCTCGCTAAGTGTTCCCTACTAAAATGGAGTAGCTTGATAGTAAGCGAAGACTTCTGTGAGGCAACACGAAATACAGGTAAAATAACGGAATATGATAAAGGACTAAATCCATCCTGGTCGTGTTTTACAGAACTCACGATAGCGGAACTTGAGGGGAGATGTTTCCATTTCATGGAAAAGTGTTCTCTTCGTTGTATTAACTAATATACGCGGTTTATTTCGTAAAATGGACGAATTGTCCTCTCAGTATAATGACTCTGTTGCTGACATAATAGCGATAACTGTAACTTGGTTGACTAACGAACTAAGAAAACGTGGAATTATTTTATTGCCGTTTGAACCACGTTGTGTATCGGAACGTCCGTATTCACAGAATTGGGGTGTTGTATTGCTTGTCAATAGTAAATACGTTGAGTGCTCTATTACATCGATAATCACGGAAATTTTAATCCGCCTTGTTGTTGTTCGACCAATAATTTTGTAGTAATCTTAGGCGTCCGCTGCCGGCCACCCTCGACTTGTTCATTTTATCATCACCTGCATGAGTGCCCAAATCAATTAACAGTAAGATTCTCCTAAGCAAAGATAATTATGTTGGGTGACTTTCACTTTCCTAACATACACTGAAAGACCACATGTTCATTTTTTAACCCATAACACAGTGAGACTAATAAGTTATCACTAATTGCTCCACCTTTACTCCAGTACAAGCGGTCGCTCTTCCAACACATGTGACAGACACTACGTCATCATTACTTTATCTTTTACTGGCATAAATATAGGATATTATATCCTTGATAATGCACTTGCCAGGCCTAAACGACATTTCATTTTACAATCACGATATAACTACCGCGAATACGTAAACAACTTAACAAAAAAATTATAAAAGCTAACTTCTCTGCAATAAACAGCCAATTTGCATCTTTTCTTGACACGTATAATTGAACAAGTTGGCGTCTCTTCAAATAAAAAGTATCTGATTTAAAAAATTGGTATATTCTATTCAGACGCATATCATAATATAGCACCGAATCATGATATAGCAGACAGCTTAACAGACTAAGCAACAAAACGAAACACCTGTTTCGTATCCCCCAACGGTAACTAAAACCGAAACACGGGTTCTCATTAAAAAAAAAAAAAAAAAACCTGCTGCTACGTACTTTTCTACCTTAAGGTCAGCGAAGAACTCGTACTTGAACGTTACCTTTCCCAACATATTGCAAACTAAGAGTTAGACATTTTGGAGTTCTATTCAAGCAGTTAGCGCTACAATGCTCACGCTAACGTCACGAACTGGGAACGCAATGTAAGACCACGCATGCGCTAGCGTGCTAAGCGACAAGTTCGTTCGGGCCTTTTCATCGTCATCGCATGTTACTCGGTCTCTAGAAATACGACCTAAAAATATGGCCAGATGGATACTAAGTATTTAAAAGTAACAGTATTAAATCAATCACAAATAAATAATATAACACCGTCATCTGTTGATGGAATTAACCATAAATGTTTCCATACTAGTAGCGCGTGTTGCTGAATAACTTTTGAATTATTATTTTTGCAGTGACTTCCCAACGGCACATCTTCTCTAGGTTGGAAAACTGCTAAGTTGGTTCTAATTTATAAATCTGGCGATACGCATAACCCTTCTAATTGCGTATATACCTATTAGTTTAATTTCAGTGCACTGTAATATAATTGAGCTTGTACTTTATTATCATGTTATCAATCATCTTGAATCTAACAATTTCTTAACGCATAGCCAACATAGTTTTCGTAAAGCATTCTCCGGTGATACCCAGTTTCCTTGCCTTACTATCGCATTACATTCTAACTTCGACGATGTATTTCTTACCGGCTGTACTTTCCTTGCTTTCGCTAAAGCATTTGACAAAGTACACTACCCATTACTGCTATCTAAACTCACCGCACTAAAGTTAACACTAATATCCACAATTAGATAAAAGCATTCCTAACTTGCCACATGCAATTCGTAAATGACAATGCAGTGAATTCAACTCTAACGCCCATAATATGTGGTTTTACACAGGGGTCAGTACTTCGGCCGCTCATGTTTTTCATCTGGTTTAGCGATCTACCTGATATCATCTCATCTAAAAATTTGTATTGTTGCACTTGACTCTTAATATATAGCAAAATTAGTAACGACGCTAATATGTCCGATCTTCAGAACGATTTAAACAGGTTGCTTAGCTGGTATAAAAAGTGACGCATGCAACTTAACGCGAAGAAATGTATATCTATGCGAATATCATGTACTAATGAAGGTTGTGTGGCCTTTTATCTGATAACATTTTTGAAGGGCCTAAAAAAGTACAAATATCTCGGTATCCATATAACCTATAACTTACCTTGGAAGTACCACATCGATATTATAAGGAAAAAAGCTGATCGTACGCTTGGATATGTTCGCAGAAACTTCTCGCTCGCACTATTTTCACTCCAAAAATTGTAATACAAGACATGTGTTCGTGCACAGTTGGAATATGCATTACCAGTGTGGGAGCCAAATCACGCGATCTGAATAACTTCCTCAAAAGCGTCCTGCATCGCTCCGCTCTGTGTATACTAACTACCATTGTAAGGCACGCGTAAGATAAATGAAGGCTACCCCAAACCTCCATACCCGCTTATCCCGCAGGAAGCAATAACGGCTACACTTGTTTCGCCAGATTTACTACCAGATCGGATATTTTCGGACAACATACAATAATCCAGCACCATTCATCATACGTTGGCATCATACTCATAAAGTACATGTGCTTCGCTCTAACACACTGCACGTTCACAATCATATTCACCAAAAACATTCAACCAATAGAATGGTCTGCCACCATTTCTTGTTAGCATAAGCAATCCTGCTCAATTTAAAGCTGTTTAGTTAACTACGTCTATATCATGAAACTGGTGGTGGTTATTAAATCATGTGAAATTTTCATGGTGTAAACACGGCGTTTACAAATTATGCATGCATGTATTGATTTATCATTCCTAACTTCTGTATTGAAAAGTGCACCACGAGATTTCTCTGGTGATGTATCATTATAATTTTTTGTGTATTATCAAAGTGTTTTTGATGATATTTATTTAGCGAGCTAACGTAATTTTTCATTGTTACTCGTAGTGTGCCTTTTCTGTATAATCTTACTTTGGACATTCTTTGTAGCCTCTCCCCTCTATAATGTGTACTACTCTTAGAGTACTGTAAATAAATAAATAATTAAATAAATCCAAATAAAACGTTCTTTCGTTCTCTTGTTCTAGTTCCCTCATTCATTCGTTCTACTATACGTAATATTGGGGCTATTATTGGGGCTACCGCACCATGCAAAGACACCTGTAGATTCATCCTAATTGTGCTTTGCATTAAGTTAACGCATCGTAGGGGCGAGCTTGTTTGCTAAAATCGGTGAAATCGTAAGCGTGAGATGGATTTGCCTCTCTCTGGGGAGGCATTCTTAGACACTGATAGATGGCGCCTTTGTCATACAGTGAATCAAAAATTAAATGACTGTCGTAACTCCTATTTTCCCCGACTTTGGATAAATGTGTGGGTGTCAGTGGCGCAATGGCCAGGTATGGCCAAAGAATGCCGTGGCAGCCTTAATGATTTCATAGCGGAGGGATGAGTTTTATGAAGTTTATGTGACAGCGCTCTAAAAGCGCCTAAAGATAGTCACTGTAGATTGCGCAAAATCTACGTGTAATAAGATTATGGCAATGACTAGTGACGTGTAATGTGAGCATTACAATGAATTGCGTATAAGTGATACAACCTACAAAATATGTCAGATGCATAAGTTTGCCTGAGCACTACTGCCTCATTAGAGCCCTTGAAACACAATTGCCTCTTGGCATGCGCAATACGACACAATTATCATAGCGGCATCCCCTGGAAAGATGATGCGCTACGAATTTAATAAACATGTAGGAAAACATTATTCTAGAAACCGAGGAGTGCGTTGGTATTAAAAAGCGGTTATTTACAAAGGAAACTTGACCGGTGAAAAGGGACAAATAGCTGTATACAAGAGGAAAATGTTTCTTTCTCTCAGCTTCGGCTTCTCGACATTCCAGGAGGACGTGGATGATAGTCAGCCTCTCACACATCTGCCACAGGTTGGAGCTTCACTTCCAGTAAGTAGAATATTATGGGTGCCAAATGTGTGCCCTATTCTGAGACCACAGAATAAGACATCTGTTCGGCTTGATTTTCTTGCAGAGGGCTAGAAACTAAGTGTGGCATTATCACGTGCAGCTCACTGTTTGTTTCCGCGTCCAAAATGCGTCGCCAGTGGTTTCGCAGTTTCATTCCTAAAGGAAGGCCTCAGATCTGTGACAGGGACAGCAGCATTAGGATTAGCAGCTTGCGATGCAATTAACGTGGCCATCTGGTCCGCCAGAGCATTACCCTTGATGGCCCTACGGCCAGGCACCCAGCTCATGACGACGTGGTGGTTATATATGTACGTTTTACACAAGTCAAGATAGACCTCATTAAGTAAGGGACTTTTGTGCTTACAAAGTGACATCAAGGCCTTCACGGCGATTACGAAGTCTGTATACATAATTGCTTTTTGGAGTTTTCTTTCCCTTATTTGCTTCACAGCCGACAATAGTGCATAGGCCTCAACCGTAATGATACTTGTTTCCGGATGCAGTACATAGGATTCTCAGACGGATGGGCCGGCGGCTGCATAGGACACGCCGGCGTGTGACTTCAACGTGTCTGTGTAGAACTCTGTGCAGGAGTGCTTTCACTGCAGTTCTAGGAAAAGCATCCGGATTTCGAACTCGAAAGCGTGCTTTGGGACTTCTAGAAAGAATATGTCACATTGTACTGCCTGCCGCTCTCAAGGAGGTAGTAGCTTGGTTGGATGCATTAAGCGATGTTCGAGGAATGGGACATGCATTTCATCGCTAAGCTCCCTCACATGAACTCATAAAGGCTGTCTTACAGAGGGACGATTGCGGAAAAGGTTAGCACACGTCACTTCCTTAACGGTATTAGAGCAGGTATGTTCTTGATTAGATTGTATTTAAAAAAAATATGTGAGGCTGACGTATGTTCTCTGCGGATGGCGTGACCACTCATTTGATTCGAAATATGAGCTTTCCATAGCGATTATTCTAAAAGCGCCAGTGGAAATGCGCATACCTAGATGGTGTAATGGATCTAGCATCTTAAGCGCGCTTGGGGCAGCAGTGTTATATACGACGGTACCATAGTCCAATCGTGAGCAAGTTAGGCTCTTATAACGATTCATCCAACAACTCCTGTCGCTACACAATGTTGTGGGGGATATAATTTTGAGGAATTGATTGCTTTGGAATTGATTATCTTTTCCAATCAGCTCCATGTTGTTTTTCTGCAAGAGAGCCCTTATAGCGGAGGCATCTTGCTGCAGAAATTTGAGTACAGTTTGAATAGTGTGTGAGTCAAGATTATTCCATTCTTATTCTTATTTCTTAAAAAATGTGCGAGTACCTAGAACAGAGACAACAGCAACGACGTGTGTTGAGTAAGCTCCTGAACCACACTTTGCAATGTGATGGAAATGGTTTAAATCCCGCATCTTGGACTTGAAAGTGTGATGGCGCAATGCTGACGCATTTCTCTTGCGTTTATCATTAAATCGCCACTTGGTGTTTTTTTTCCGTAAGTACACCAACAATCGCATGCTTATGTAGGCTACTGGCTAATATATCTGCCTACTGACTACTATGTTTGTGGCTACTGCCTAATACAAGCTTCTGCGTATGTCACACGGTTGTGTTGAGTCAGTGCAGGCGCAGTGTGATGTAAGGGAGGTATTCCCGAGAGCTTGGTGCACTTTATCTTTTTCACCACTCGCAATCGAGCTTAACGTATGTTGTGGCGTGCCGTAAGCTTTATGTATCCCTTCGCGAACTATGAAGCGGATTAATTTTTGAAGGTACCCATTCTTGCTAACAATAGTCCTTAAAATGCCTGTACTGGATGTCGCGTTTACTTCCCACGCATAAAACATCAGTTGATAGGAAAATGTTTTGCCCTAAAGATGCGGTGACGGTGTTCGAAGAGCTCCCCCTACGAACAGCGAGGAGCCGCTTACAATGCACACCGTAGACAAGCGTCTGGCAATCCCGGAAACCAAATGGGAGTTTGGACCCCTTCTCGCTGCCATTGCGTTCGTTAAAAGTTGCTGAGTCGGTATTTTGATAGTTATAAAATGTTGTGCCGCATTTAATAAGTAAAACACGAAGTAGCAGAGGACACTAAGGCACAAACATGGCGCGGACGATAGCCTAGCTGTTAAACAGCTAATGTGATACACATGAAACAGCATCCTGCGCATTCGTAGTTTTATTTTCATTTATTAATTTGTAAGTGTATGTTCCTACCTCGATATTGCGCTTGCCCCTCTCTTTACTTAAACGGAACACGTAAAGTTGCATCACAGCTGTAACTTTAGCGTTCCTATTGCTGTCACTGTGGTCTCTACGCTGCCTCGAGCGTTTATTGTTCTTGAGCATCGAGCCTAAGCTCCTACCTAGCAAGCGAGAAAATACCACCTGTAGTAGTTGACAGTGTGCAAGGGAAAATGCTGCCCAAGACAAGAATGAACATGAATGCGCGTGCTAGAGTTTGTTAGTGCAAACGGCAGCACTTTCAAGATGAAGCGTTCTGAACATTCACCTCTAGCAGTTATTCAAGAGAGAATGCCCAAACGCACTTCTGCACTCACAGAAGTTAATAGAGAAGCCGACAAAATTTTTCGCAGCTGCATAGAAGCGACAGTGAAAAGAATGGCACAAGCGAGCCGCGGAGAACTAAGTAACAATGACAGGAGCGTTGCGGGCGTATTTCTAGCGAACCGATTGCACAGAAAAGCAGCTAACAAGAAACCTCTGGAAGCAGGCGTTTTCGTGTTGTGAGTGTATTGTCAGAAATGCTTGAGGATGATTATGTTATTAGAAAAAATATTCTGAAGTAAAGTTAGCAGTCTCTTGTTAAAGTAAGCGAAGCTAGTTTGTATTCTTTGTTGAGTTATTCTGTACTTCAAGATTCGTTACCTTCTGCTTACGTTGCACAAGTGCACCAGACAGTCCAGCGCGAGCCTTGTGTGCAGAGGCGCGGTATTGTTTAACGTCGTCGCAAATTTCCCTCGCGTTCATCTCGTTTATAGTAAATTGCAAACAGGCCCTTGACTCGCATTCAGACGTGAACCGCCTATTTCTGCCCAACCATAACTGAAATGGGTCTTGCCACTTCATAGCAAATTATAGCAAGTATGCTGCGCCAGGTGGCAGGAAGTGCTGAACATTTTGCAAAAAATTGCATTTTTCACTTGGGACCTGCGGTTTCACCTGCTGCTTTTGCCCACTGCACTGAGCGATCAAATAAATGTACGAAAATATGAGAAGATGTTGCTACAAATTATAAAAACATCCTACTCGGACGAAAGGAGGCTTGAAAGAAGAGGTTCAAGAAACTAGATGCTGATTTCACTTTATATTGTGATGTGTTGTGAGGTTGAGGGTGATGTGGTTGTGAGATTGTGAGGTATAGAGTGATGAGGGATCGCGGTAAGTGGCGGGGTTGGGGGAGGTGGTGTGGTTGTGCGGTTGGTTATTATGCTGGTGAACAGATTTATCTCATCCCTAAGGGACCGGAGATCCACGTCTCTGGGGCTGCTTCCTTGACTCGGTCCGCCCTGGTGGTTTCTGGTGATTTCAGCGTGGTAGTTCTGGGTCTGTTGGACGTGCGGTCGAGTTGTCGGTCCTGTCATTCCTTGATAGAGTCTCGTGACGTTCGGTCTTCCTCGAGGGGTGCTATTTTATTTGGTTAACATGGGTGGCTGGGCTTGCAGGTTCCATCCCCGGTTGGATGAGGGCCATCGCAAATGATGCATGAGGGTATGCAAACTTGTAAGACGTCCTCAGGGTGGTGTGTGTCATATTTCTGGCACCGGTGGGTTCTGGCTTCATCACATATGTTTGTGCGATGGCCATCCTTCCTACAGTTGGCGCATGTCTCTAGTTTGTATCAATATGGGGTGCAGATGTGGCGTACCCCTCCGTATACACTGAGCATATTGGTTCCGCACGGGCATATTCCATTAACACTCGAAAGATGTGCACAGTCGAGCCCGGTATCTTTGTTTCAGCAATAATTATTATAGGAATCGTTTGGAATTCTCGCATTTGTTTGTTTTGATAAGTACACTGTGTCTTATGAACCTGTGTGCAAACAAAACGCTCCGTCGCTGGCATCTGCGGCAAATACGGTTGTCTAACTGCTCACCATGCTGTAACATGAAACAATATAACGGTACTGATTCGTAATGCCATGTTGCCTTTAGTCTGAGGTAAACTTAGTTAACTAGAGGTATAAGTTATCAGAGCCAAATATATAAAGCTGCAAATGAACCGTAAAATTAACTCATTGAATATTTTTCCCTCACGTTGTTGCATCGGCTTGACGCGTGTACCTTTCTTTGTCCTTGTCTTCCATGCTGTGTTCGTGTTGCCATGAATTGCGAACTTGTCCAAGCGCTTGTCAGCTTTATTAAACAAGTCATTGAATTCACTTGAATGTAATAGTGCATTTCAGGTGACTGACGTGTTATTTGTTTTATGTAAAATTATGAACTGGCAGTAATTTCGCAAGCAATAAAGCGCAATATTGTTTTTTTTTCGCTTAAGCTGCGGGGGTCATAGAATGCCAGAGAATTTTCATGAAAACAGCCAGGGAAAACCTGAAAAAAAGATCGTGGAGTTTGAAAATGTCGGCATACGTATGCTGTCTTGTTATATGACATACAAGGCTTCCACAGAACCTCTCTAATAAATATATTTTTAAAGTGTTTAACCTCACATCAGATTGAGACAAATTGGCACCATTTATTGAACAAAAAATGAAAGTGAAGCACACTGATATGGCATTTCTTAATAAATTTTTGGGGCTAACTAATATCCCTAAACCTCGAAACGCTACAAAAATACTCATGTTTGAGAGCACCTTAAATAATTTACTGGCAAAGTCAGTCCAACCAGGTAACCTTGTTTCAACAATTGATAGAGGGATCATTTGTGATAATTACAATAATGTGTCATATATGAAGTTGTGATAAAACGAACGTACTGTTGCTGCAGCGACAGGATCAGTTGTGACTTTAATTGTTCATCATGCCATAAAATGAAACATTGCATAATAGTGCTGATTTGTATTCACAATCAGCCATTACTCATACTTAAACCGCATAGAGTATTGACTTAAGTGGTATCAACAAATATAATAGGCTGCCTAATGAACATGCATAGAGTAACAATTGTTATTTTTGCCTCACATTGTTGTATCTACTCATTTGCAGCATACATGTGCAGCATCTTTGCAATATACGGCGCGAAGGTCAAGGCACGCCGGGTGACCTTGCTTACCGAGGGGATGTAGTCTGTAAATCTGTAAATAGTGTCTTTCGATAATAGCAAAAGGAATTCTTCTGAAGAAAATTAATATGTCGCACAATAAAAAGAGTTAACTCAATATCGGTACACTTGTTTTCTTTCTTGCACTGCATGATTCACCACTAGTAGAATTGCTTCGTTTTTTTTTCTGCTTATGAAACATATGAGAATGCAGCTGGTTCAAAAGCATTATTAGGCTAATAATATTAATGCATAAGTGCAGATGTGAAGAAACAGGTGCACATGCATAATATGCGTTAATTTTTTTTTTGCCGCAAATTTAACCTATTTTGTATATCGCGGATAGCCGCCAGATTTCATTTAAGCGGGTGCATTGCAAGTACCTAATATTTCTTAAATGTGCTGGTGAACAAATGCTCATGCAGCCTTAGATAAAGATTCGCGGCTACATGCATTTGACATTTTTCGACTGCTTGCGTCCGCGTGCATGAATTTTTATGTACAGTTCCCTAGATTGGTTCCCATATGTATGCTGGATGCCATAAACATTTATAGACGTTTCCAATGGAGAGCTTAATAAAAACCCTAGGAGGGAGTGTTGATATAAAATGGAAACATAGTTGGCAAAATGTGGTTTACATAGCTAGCATATAGGGGGTCGGTCCCGGCTATTTTAGCCAAGCTGGTAAATGAAAATAAAAGGTTTTAAAAAACCTGGTGCAAGACATACTATTACTAAAGGACCTACACATCAGATCTCTCAAGGCTGTACACCATAGGTATTAAATTCAGATCTTTGTGCACCGTCTTTTTTTATATTACTCTTCGTTGAACAGCCCTAAATTTATATCAGCTAGGACACCCTCTATCGACAATAGTCGACAAATAGTCTAAGACTAAAGTCTATAGCCTAGCTATAGATTAGTCCACAGCATTGTCTATAAATAGTCTACTAAGTAAATTTCTACTTTTCTAGGGTTATACAGTCCGAATTTGTAGATTGAAGTCTATACAATGTTTATAAGCAAATTTCTTTAGGTTATCTATAGATATTTGTCTATAAACGTTCCGTACATTCTACTTTTCTAGACTTAAGTCTACGAAATGTCTATAAGCAAATTTTTATAGACTATCTATAGACGTTTGTGTAGAAAGATTGCACAGGCTTCAGTGTACAAATTAGAACTATATAACCCTATGCAATTTTGTCTATAGAGATTTTACAGAAATGTGTCTACAAAAAGTGTGAGGCCATAAGGCCATAGACTGTCTATAGACTGGTCTATGGGAATACTCTATAGACAGTCTACAGGTATTTCTCTATAGACATTCCATAGAATTCAGTCTACAAAAGTAGATTTGTATAAGCTTATGCACTTTTGTCTATAGACATTCTGCAGGCAATTGCCTACAAACGAGAATATTCATTAATCTATAGACAGTCTATAGACTCAAACATTTTATAGACTAGTCTATGAATTGTGTAAGACCATTAGTGCATAGTCTGTCTATATAGTGGTGTAAAGAAAAATCTATAGACAGCCTATGAACTTCATAGACACATGGCTATAGACTATCTGCAGGCTTACTACAAACATTTTTGTAAGAGAACAGTGTTGCAGAGCTCGGTTTAGGGTATGGCTCGCTATACGTTTGTTTTGATACTTTAGCAATGATACGGATCGTCGAAATGACTTTTCGACGTTGCCGTTGGCATCGGCGGTGCCATGCTCTTCTGCTATCAAAGACGCATGCGTGGACAACGTGTGGATTATTAAGGGGCTTTCAGCGACGGAAATTCTGTTATACTCCAAATGCGACGACGCCAAATGAACGCACCGTCATGCTATGCTCAATCGGCCCTGATGGAGCGAAGGTGGTGCTATAAGTTCCAATGCTGGCGTGAGGCTTTTACCGACACATGTTAATCTTCTTGCTAGCAGCTGCGCGCGAAACACGCCGTGAGGGACGCCAGGCTAAACTTATGTAAGCCTTTATTTGGACGCGGATCAACACCGACGTTTTCCCTTTGGCCTCATCCTGTGTCCAGCAAGGTGCGACACCTGTAGGGACACTCGCTCTTCTCTCAATTCCAGCGTTGTGAAACCCCTGGTAGGGGCCAGAACGCTATTCCTAATTTTAAACGGCAGCGTTAAGAAGCCCGTGTCGGTGTCGGCGTCCAGCGTCGGCGTCCAGCGTCGTACGTCTCCTCAGCAAAACACATTTCGAACCAAATTCCGAACCACGCATACCCGACCTTTTCTCTGCCACCAAGGTTCCTCATACCTTGTCTTTCATTCTTTACAAAGTTATTCCTCGGAATGTTTAAGAACGGCAGCCCAAAAACAAATCAAATAAAAAAATACACCGACAATAGCCTTTATGTTAGCTCTTCTCGGGCTGAAATATTAAAAATGGGAAACAATAATAGGAGATCGACCCACGCAAGAGGCCGCGTTTCTGCCAGAAACCGTGCCTTCGTGCATAGCGTTGGCAGCCAGATTTTCCAGGTAAGCATTACGGTTACATAAGCTACACTTGCCGGGAACCATCAAAAGCAGTAAGGGGTCTTTTAACGCTATCGCGTTAAAGGCGAAGTATAAGGGTCCTCCAAACTCTCCTTTAAATGAAATATAACTTTGTGAGAGGACTACAAGTTAATCGCATGATCAAATATTTATTTGTGTCTCTCTCTTCCAGAATATTTTAGACAGTCGCCCATTTAGGAACAAGCGTTTTTTAGTCCCTGCATATTCACCTCGTCTAAAATCGACAATCAATCCAACGTCGGTGGACCGAGGCGCAAAGCAAAACATTAGTGCAATTCATTTACCGCAGGAACTATATTGAAAGCAAACCACCTGCTGTCCTTCAATGCTCAGATCTTCGATATGTGATGGTTTTTTGCAAGTTCTGCTTTATCGTTGCGCTCACCCCTATCTCTCACCTTTCAGTGCATTGAGCGTAACTGAATAAATTGAATTGTAACCCGCATTGCGGTTCTGCACTCTTGGTCCGCCAATCAGGCATTCGGAAGCACTGCTTTGGCATTTAGGCTGCTGCATGCTTATAAGCAAGATGGCTCATTAAAAAATTATTTAGAGCCTCACAAATGAGGCGTGAGAAACCCTCAACTGTGACCGATCATTACAGACACCTAGTGCAAAACAACTTTGTGAATACCCGACAACAGACTGTCGAAGATTTCACAAGCAATTATGGGGAAATGACTGATGTGACTGAATTGCAATAAAAGGTGAATGCATAAGAAGTGGCCTTCATCGAAGAGATGTGATTCATACTGTCAGACAACAACTTTAAACAGCGTGACACAAAATGCTTCAAAATCAACACCAGACAGGGTGTCTTCGTTCGCTTTGTCCCGAACGAAGCTACTTAAAACTCCTGTTTACGTGATGTACCCACCAGCCGAAACGAACACGGTTTTTTGTCATACGCAATTGCTTGGCTTGAAACGAGGAGGAAATTCATTAGCTGCTACTCTTTTACACCATCATGTTAGGAATTTAATTTGGGCACAAACGGCTCAATGTATCTCACTGACATACAGGCGCCCTGTGGGGACATCGTCTAAAGTTTCTCCTCTATGAAATAATCAACCAAATTTTTCATGAAGTTTCGACACACAGCATCTAACTGTATAGAGGAGTGTACAGAGTGCGAATAGAGCTGGATGCGGCAAAACAGAAAATACGTGCTATGTGCCCAAGTCTAAACGTCGAGCATTTTGGCTTGTCTCAGCAGACAGTTTAGTCAAGTCGCCCGAAGCAAACGTTTGTTTACGCAAAAAGTGTCCCTTTTGTGTGATGCCAAGCTTTGTAGACTTTTCTGCCCCTGTAGTGCATCTAGACGATTCTCAAACACGTGATGCGAAAGTCGCAATTCTCCTCTTAGCACTGCCTTCTCTAGGGCAGCTTGGTGCTACTACTTCAATGCACACCAGCACCTTTCAGACGGGTATTTTCGAAGCATAGCCTTAGGATTTGCGCTTGACGTTGCGTCTAACGAGGCGTTTGAGCATAACTTGCTGGTTTGTCGGCCGAGAAGCACGAGTATAACTTTGAAATCCAGGCGATGAGCGTATAATACTGCTCAAGTCACTTGACATATTGTTAAGCCTGTCTTGCTTGAATGTCCACGGATGATTGCTTTCACCTCTCCCCGTTCTCACCTCATCTATCATTCAACGTTATTGCTGTCAGCAAAGACGCGCTTGCTATACACAAAGATTTACGAACGTAGAGGTTATTCTGATAGCTTTGTGGACTGATAGCTTTAAATTGTATGCACAATAACAATTACGTACTGCATCGCTCATTATACACGACAGCAAGCTATTGTTAGGTTATAAATGCATTCAAAATTCTCCTGGAAATCGACCATCAACAGAACCGCTGTGTAAGATAAACGCAACCCTACCTACTGCCTTTCTCCTCATTGTAATTTATCACACTGCTATCTGCTCGCTCCCTTTCCACAGTGCAGTGTAGCACGCGGGAACGAACGTGATAAATCCCACGTATCTGTCTTGCTTGTGCCAATAATCTTACTTTCTGTCTCTAAAGGCTGACGGGTGTATAAACAGTGTGTGCACAAGATCAAGGTCAATATATTACGATGAAGACCGAACATAAAGGAACCAAGCAGTTTCACTAAAATATGACAATAGTTTCCTACAAATTAGTTCACCTTATAAACCCATCCATGCTTTCAATAAACACTTTGTGCTAGTGTATCTATCTGCGTAATGTCATAATGCCTCAATAGTATTAAGAAAAACTTTTTTTTCGGCCGAACATTTGTCTCTATAGCAAGAGATTATTTCACTAGCGTTTATTTCCAATACCGTTATTTAAGGTGAGCTGCTTCTAGGTAACAGATCCAGAGTCATTCTAATTATAAAACCATTATAGTGAAAGAACCTGTTTACTTCAGCAAACTAATCTGTATTAATGTGTTTGCTTATATGTTATGGATACGTTTCCAATCAGTGGGTGCTCCAGCTCAATACCAGAGTCCTACAATTCTTAACTTTATAATACTTTCATCATGCCTTCAATATACCTTCACTACCTGATAATACCATAATAACTTTCGAAGGCTGAAAATGCCGCACGTTAACAAAAAGTAACCGAAATAAAAAGGAAGGATTATTCTTACCTATACATTTAGAAGTAATATTTAATATTTCTTCTGAGATTTATTTGCGTCCCCCGAACAGATTCTCCTAGCGCGTGACAATTTTTTCGGCGCACGCAGTAGCTGCACGAAAAACAGGCATTTAAATTGTTGGGTCCACGTGCGAGAATGACATTCACTTGTTCAGTCACCGTACACAAGCATCAAAATAGCATGGTGACCTTCGAGTCTCGCCCTGGATCTTCCTAGTTGCGGAGCAAAATCACGAAAAGTGTGCTCAAATTCCTTGAACTGAAGAATTGAAGCATTGCGAAAAATATTCTTCCAGAGCGAGAAACCTACTAATAATGGCAGTCATTAACATCCTAATATGTTGTCGTAAATGTACACTTATTCCCAATACTGCGTGTCTCAATTGTGGGCACATCAGCGGGCACTACGAAATCTTACAGAGGAGAACTTGTGACACGAGTGTGCTTCATAATAAAACCACCCAAGCAATGAAGTATCAAAGGTTAAACACTTCACAAGCGTGCAAACTGTGTGCAGACAAAATAAAAGCACTACCACATGGGCAAGATTGATATCAGGCATAAAAGGTTAAAATACAGAAGCAAATAAGTGCACGCATAACAAGAAAATGATGCAGCATTAGACGTTTGTTGTAAAAACACTAAACTAGCCTACTAGCTTGGAGAACAAAGTTTTCATATTGTAGGGATGTGCAAAGCTCGTAATTTCATTCTCGCACAAATTATTCCAAACGGACAATATTTTTGTCCAAGCACCAGTCAGTTTAATCCAGGTGCCACGCATTTACCTCCAGCGCCGAATAATTTAATCTACTAGCCACGTATCTGAATTCTAGTGCCAGTGAATTTATTCCACAGTAAAGATGCATTTGCGGAGGTGTTCTGGGACGTTTTAATGAACGACGAAATTTTGCGCCGAGCAAAGATAACTGAAGAGTATTCCTAAATAGTTTTGTCATGTGGCAAGAGAAATGCCTTTCCCGCGTGATACATCATCGAAATAATACACTGCTATGGATGTTATATTATTGTGATGAACAAGTAATGAAAAACGTAGCGCTTTGATGGCTTTGCTGACATGCATTGAAACAAAGCTGCAAGCGGCAACAATCCGTTGATTTCTAAAGCCTATAAGAACAGACTGAAAAGAGCGTCACGTGACAGCTGCTCATTCTGTTTTCTAAAAGCATCGTTGACCTGGATCCTAAATGAACCAGGGTCGAGCCATCTCTGCTATTATAACCGTGTAGCCCACCTCAGATCACGTGGAAGAGGGCGTCATGGGATCTCACACACACACAAAGCGCATGCGACAAGGCGTGGTGAAGTATGTCACGTGTCACGTGTGTAACTTTCAGAAGCACAGGTGTTATTCACAAACACAGCGAGATGGGTGTCAAACGAGCAGGCATCGCAAAAGCTATGCGATGGAACACCCTCAGCGAGCGTCAAACCCCTCGCGAAAGGCTGTCACGTGACTTCGCGTATCTTTCGCTACCCAACGCGTGATTCCGAACTGACATGGATATCAAATTATCGAGCTTAGAACAAGCTCTACTATGGTAGGCATATCCCTCCTTAACCTAGACGCAGCCACATCGCCAAGGACAGCACTACCTGCGCACGATATAAACAGTCTGGCCAGCCAGTGCTACTCCAGTGGACAGGGGAACGGCACTGCAACTGCGATGGCTAATGTATCCTGTATTCGGTTTCTTCAGGTGAGTAACAACGAATCGTTTTATGCCAAACGCTGTGACAAACGATTGTTGTTGCTGGTGTCATGTCCACACGTTCTTCGTGACATTTTAATGAATGCATGGCTGTTTGGTAACGTTATTTGTATGTTGCGGCAACGTCGAGGTCACTGGTGGTCCGAAACCTAATAGGACCGACGGAAAACATACTCCGTCCGCCGAATCTCGGTACAACACAGAAATACTGCGATATTTGCGAGATCTTAAACATCAGACTGAGCGCCTTAGACAAGGCCAGGCTGATTTGCTAAAGTGCATATGTGATGTCAAAATGGCGCAGCAGTCGCTGGAAAATAAAATTGTTGCAATGAATGAAAGACTTGTGGCAGTCTAGGTCAGGAATCAAGTACTTGGCGACACTGTCGAAAATGTCACCATTACAGAAGTGCTACTTAATGAGGCGACTCATATTACTCAATAAGTTAACTGTCCTGTGGTCAACATGGAGGACAGAAGCCGTCGAGACAACCTTAAATTTCATGGCGTTTCCGACTGCTTCGAAACATGGCAACAACGTGAAGAAAAAATTACTGCTCTGCTGCAAGGGTAAGTCGATCCTAACCTAAAGACCCGCCGTGGTTGCTCAGTGGCTATGGTGTTAGGCTGCTGAGCACGAGGTCGCGGGATCGAATCCCGGCCACGGCGGCCGCATTCCGATGGGGGCTAAATGCGAAAACACCCGTGTACTTAGATTTAGGTGCACGTTAAAGAACCCCAGGTGGTCGAAATTTCCGGAGTCCCCCACTACGGCGTGCCTCATAATCAGAAAGTGGTTTTGGCACGTAAAACCCCATAATTTAATTTAATGATCCTAACCTAAAGCATGATGCCAGTCAACGGGCTCATGGCGTAGGTGGACGATATTCAATATCAATACTGTCAATGAAGGCATGTAATAGTCAAATTTAGTACATTGTATATTGTCACGTGGTGGTGACGTTGAAGAACACAGTAGGAATACTGTTAAAGACAAAACTAACTTTTATTGGGCGAACCTGTGCTCACAAAAACAGGCTACACTTATAGCACAACGATAGCGGCGAACACAGTCGGCGATCGTCGGAAATCTGATCAGCGGGTCAAGCGCGTCCGCTTTTATACAGCAGTCATCGAATGTTCCAGACTAATCGTTCGGACCCGCGTGCCTTTCACAAAGTTCTACACCATTCGCGTCAGGCGATGAAATTAGATAACACAACGTTCGGCGACAACAGGCAGCCGGATAGAAGCATCGATAACTTTCCAGAAACTTCGGATACATGCAGGCGCGTCCGGCGCTGTGCGATTACATTTGTTAGGCAGCGAAACGTGGTCGCCCGATAAAGATAAGTACACGTGTCAATATCAAGGAAATGTTCTTGAAAAACCGGTCAGAACTGAAGGACACTAGCGTTGTCATTACAGACGATTTCTCGGCCTCTACACTTCACGCCCACGAAATGCTTGTCGATTTCGTCCAAAGCGCTTCCGCAATGGCCAGTTTTCCGTCTATGACATGATAAAATATTTTTGAATAACGCCTCTTAAATCTATAACGGCTTATCTGACAGCTTTGAAAAGATGTCCAGCAGAACTTCACCTCTTGCTTCCGGCAGTGCAAATTGCTCGATTCTGCACAGCGCTGGTGGACCATCTTCTAACACACGTACTCGTACTAACCGATATACGCAGTTATCGGATCCCTAGCCCAGCCCTTGCGCCACTGTACCAATTTGCGAAGGGCTGTTGTGTTAGTCCAGTGGCGACCTTTTCGCTAATGCAAGTAGCCTCATGAACAAGTCGCACAATTTTAACTCAGCAGTATCTTCAAGTGACGCAGACATTATTTTCCATTAAAACGAGGTTAGAGCACCTTGGTAAAATCAGACTCTGGCCCGCCTTTGAAATAATAAAAAGCGCCTATTTCGTCTGGCTCAGCCGCGACAGACACATTCTTGCTGGGATTCATATTTCTCACATTTTGTAGGCACCTGACTTGTTGTTAAAAGCTGATATATATATATATATATATATATATATATATATATATATATATATATATATATATCGGCAGTATGTTTTGCAATATTCATTCGCTGTTCTTGTGTACTGGAGAGAGAAAAGCTTATGTTGAGGTATTGCAATGACTTTCATATGCTTCAATGCGCTGTCACATCGTGACAATGAACGAAAAAAGAAGATGCAGCAGAAACTTCTAAGAGGTAAATACCGTATGGGGCCTGGTTGCGCCGGCTTTGAGGAAATAAGGAACAACAAGGTCTTCAGAGTAACAAATGGCAGACGCGAGAAAATTGGATGTGCTGAAGTCAAGCAAGGCCTTTCGTGAAAATTTTTCATCCTTCGCTTCGGTCGCAATATGGTATACCCGAATATATATACAGTCTAGCCCGGTTATAACGAAGCCACTTATAGCGAAATAGCGGTTATAACGAAGGGATTTCAATTTCCCATTCCCATCTTTGCATTTTCAATACATTTTGGGTCCCGTTTTAACGAAGAAAATAAGAGCGCGTCAGCGGATATAACGAAGAGATTTAATACGAACCGAAAAATAATCTGTCAATCAACACATTATTGCGTCGTTGAGGTGATTTTTTCCGCGAAAATAAGAGCAAAATTCGGCTGACGGCGTCCTTTCATGGCGTCGTCTGCTCTCCCGCGAAGTGAAAGGTTGCTTCACTGCATCGCATGGCAGCATCGATGCAGCATGCAGCTTTGGAATTCCGCTAGCGACTTGAACCTTGTGCCTGCGGGTCTAAGCCACATGAACTTCGTTTTCGCCGACGAAGGCCTTGTTGCCACCGAGGACTTCACGACTGAAGAAGTTGCCGGGAGTGTCATGGAAGAGACCTTGGCGGACAGCGCCTCCGACAGCGAATGCGTCGATGCTAGTTGTGCCACTACGCCGGTCACCTCCGCAGCGGCCAACGCAGCTGTTGACACGCTACGGATGTACCTCGGGAGTCCGGAGTTCGACCACATCTTTGGTTTGAAGTTGGATGGTATGGAAGCCGCAATCCTGAAGTCCGCACTCGCGAAACGTGTTCAGGGGACGCTGGACCACTTCTTTCAGCGGCAATAAATCGGTATGCCCATGTTAGCATTTCTTTTCATAGTCCACAGATAACGAAATAGCGGATATAGCGAAGGGATTTCCGATTCCCGCAGACTTCGTTATAACCGGGCTAGACTGTATATATATATATGTATATACATATATATATATATATATATATATATATATATATATATATATATATTAGGGCGAGAACATACTGACGCTCAACTCAAGATGGAGCACAGCGCAGCTTTAGAAAAAGTGAATTTCTTAATCCGTATTAGTCATTGCTTTAGACACAGGGAAACGCTTCGATGACAAGACTAAAGGCTCATTGTAATGAGCCCAACGTAGGCGCTCTCACTCGCATATTGCACCCAGTTTTTACTCATTTTCCAAAAATTCAGAATTATAGTCTTGTGTGGTGACCATTAAATCTATCTGCAGGGAAAACAAAAATTTGTTAAGGCTACAGCACTGTCTTAAATCTTTTTCTCAATCACATTCACTTCACCGTATTCCCGCGAAGCTCATGTGCAGCAATGAACAACTAACAAGTCCATCTTGCAAGGCTATTAAATTTGATTTTCTTGTATCCGTAACTGAAAGCACAGTTTTTGGGCTCACGACACAATACACCTCTACACACTGACCATCTGCGTATTCCATGGAAACGCATATGCAGATTAGCTCCGACGAGCTAATAGAAAAATTCGTCATCAATGTTTGCGTCAGATCTATCTAGTAATTTCATTGCGCCTGCAAAATTACTCCCACATTGCGTTTCCTGTGGCCATGTGAAACAGTCATTCTGAGAAAGTGTTATTTTTGTTACAAGTGTAGAGTAAACTTGTCGAGGTAATTTTTTCTTCATATTTCAGCATACATATGTTCTCTTGCATATGTATTGACAATACACTAGCCCATAATAACGTTTCAATATTGAATGCATGCCAGTTTTTTTTTATTTTATGCTATGTAGCGACATAACTCGCAATCTATAGGTAGTCAAATATGCACTTACCCTTGCATGTTTCCCGGCATTCTTCACACGTGGGAAAGCTGTTTTGCGTAGTTCCACAGTAGCTTTCCCTGAACGCCATACATAATTTGCTTCCAGGGCTAAAATACCACATGCCCTCCTTTCCAGGGCATGAAACTTCACGGTAGGCCTCGTAGCACCGGAAACTTGATGTTTCGTTGCCTAAATAAAGCAGTATAGTTACTAAAACCGCCCATTAGATTGAAATCGGGTGATATTGCCAAAGGAAACCCACAACATATTTTATGTTGTCGTAAGGTCGTCCTACTAGTTTTGTAAATTGATATCCTGCCAGCTGCATTGATGTCTACTATTCAAGACGCGTTTGCAAAACTCAAATGGCTAATGCTTTAAACTACAGATATCTGCCGTAAATTTTCCCGTGCGCTAGACAACGTTTGGATGCGTAAAATGGATGGATGGATGCTATGAGCGCACCCTTTGGAACGAGGCGGTGGATTGAGCTACGAAGCTCTTGGTATTATATTGCCTAATGCCCAATCTATATATAAAAACATGAAGAATTCGCATCTCCAAAGCTTCTGAACCCCTATTGGGAATTTGTTTTTATACGCCTTTGTTGCTTGTCGTTTCCCTACTTCTCTGCCATCAATCTTCCGATGACGTCTTACTAATCTCCATTGCATGCATGTTTACTTTTCTTCTGGTCTCACTGAACTCAAGCGATTCACGGAGGCCAGAGGTGCCTAAACCCACCAATGGGGAGATATCTTCACATTCTAATGAACATGCTTCATCGTTTCTCTAGCTGTGCCGCAGCAAGCACATGCTTCTTCATCCTTATATCTCGCTTTGTAAGTGTGTGTCCTAAGGTATCCGGATCTCCCTTCGAAAAGTAATGCGCTTCCATTTGAATTATTATAAATTGTATTTTTTTCGTTATTTCGTTTTTTCCTCTTATAAAGTTACTGATAGCAGGTTTCTCTTCCATTGCCGCCACAAATGAGGTTATCTCAGCCTCCTGACTTTCCGCTTGACGTTCTTTGTTGCGAGGCTGCCTTCCATACAGGTCGCATACTTGTTCGTAAGCTTCCTAGTTCATTTTCGCCGCTGTCAATCAATGTTATTCCTGTACAAATACCTGAACACTCTCCCAGCCTATTTACGTTCTTCCATATTCATCAGTCGTTCTATACAATCAATTTTACTGTGACCTTCCCTCACATCTAAATTGTCCAGCCAATATCACCCTCCAGAACTTCCCTTTTAATCTTCCCGGGAGTATGAAATGCGAGTCCTTCCACTGACCTTTGGTTGCCATCGAGTCTTGATATGTACCCTTGACTTCAAGCAAGCAGCCACATTTCCAAACGTATGCTGTGGAACTATTGCACTTTTGCACATACCCCGAAACACCTCGTACCTATTGTATCCCCATAGCACTCTGTATTTCATTACTGCCGCATTTCTCTTCCCCTTTGGTGGTATTGTTTCTACTGTGTTTCCATATATGTATTCCCTTCGTTTATCCATATACCGAGGTATTTATATTATTTTACCCGAGGTATGTACTGCCCTTGTATTGACACTGCATGTTCACTGTTTTCATTGAATACCATAACACCTTACTTTTAACGCTAATTCACGTCTCCCTGTCCGCAGATATTGACCAGACGTTGCTTATGCGTTTGCTTGTTAGCTAGCAACGCAATGTCGTCCGCAAAAACAAATCCGGAAGCTCCTGTTCTACTACTGTACCCGCATGTTTGTATGCAATTAAAACCGATTTTACTTCGACGTAATAGTTCTGCGAAAACCCGCAAGGTGGAGCGAAGTAAATGATAAAGGCAAAATGAGACGTCCACCCAACCATTAGAATTTCCACAAAGGAAACCCAAACGTGTTCTTCGAAAGAAAAGCCTCGCAATTGAAAAAAAAATCGTCCTGGTCCAGGACTTGGTCCAGGACTTGGTCCAGCAAATTGGTTTTCTTGGTAGCAAATCCTACGATTGGGTGAACATCTCATTTTCCCTTTATTAACGCTATTACTTCCATCCAGCTCCCTTCCCATCCTTACCAGGTACCTCATAAACAGCAGCCGTGATAGAGCGCACCCCTGCCTGACTGCCTTGCTGATATCATCCTCTCATCCCTTTCCATTCAATGCATATCCCATTTGCTAGGTAAATCTTTCTCAAAAGCAGTATGCAGTCGTTGCATTTGCGTTTCCTTTCCAAGATATGGCACGCTATCTTGCTTTCTACGATGTCGTGCACTCAGGTAATGTCTAAAGAAAGCACATATTTCCTGCATATTTCAATGCACTAAGTAAGAACAAATAATTCGTCATCCGGACGCCAGTCGTTCCTCAATCCATTCCCCCAATGTGGAAATATCATCTGCCCACGCTTGCAGCTTTAATTTACTTGCCTGCACTAGTAATCATTATATTACCGAAGTAATGGTCGACGGTCTACATGAGTGAATTCTACCTTTCTCCCATTTACTTTTATAAATTTAATTCGCTTTATTTGGTCCCCAACTCTGTCATATTCGGCTATATTTTAGGGGTTTTTTTTCCTAATGCTTTCAGCAGAGCTTCATTTCTTTTTGGTCCTACTTCATTATTCAGCTTAACGGAAACCCCATCTATCGCTGTGGCTTTGTGCTTAGGAGTTTTATCTTTGGCTTTCTTCTAGTTCAAATTTGCCGGAACCAACGCCTATTCATCTTGTTCCGTTTCAAGCACTTTTTTTTTCAAATAAAACTTCGTTTGCCTCGTAAAGATTTGACTGTTACTTTTTGGACGTAATTTATTGCCGCATCCTCTTCCAGTTTCTTTCCTCCTTGGTCAAGGATATGTCGTTCTATTGTTCCAGACTTCCTCCCAAATCAGTTTATGAGGTTCAAAAATATTCTAGGTGCGGCCTTCTTTTTCTCATGTATTTTTGGCAACCAACGTTCACTTTCCCCTTTTTTCATTGCTGTAACCAATATTTGAACCCTAGGCTTTTTCTCCCGGTATATTTTCCATGTTCTTGCCACTTCATGATGCGGCAACTGCGCTTTCCTTTTTCCTGCCTGTGCTGTCGAGGTGCTTTATGTCATTCGGCGATTACGTCTCGTATCTCCCTATTTCACCAGCTTTTCGGTTTCATTTATTTTCCAACGAGCATGTTGGTTCTCTTAGCGTATTTCTGCTGAAATTAAACAGAGAAGCTCTCCATATTCCCACTCTGTGCCTGGCAATTAGCCGAATTCTTCCACGACTCTTGTGAGTATATTTGTCATTTGTTCAGCGTTTGGATTTCGACTGGCATTTCTTCAGTTTTTGCTCTCTTTCCCAATTACATATCCCATTTTCTAGATGATGGGTTTATGGTCACTCCCTATGCTGCCATACCCTTCATCGTCAATGACCGTTTCTCTCTACATATTATAAATTACTTCTATCATCGGACAGTAATGAATGGTTGATTGACGATTTTCCACTTTCCCCGTGGTCCAATGAGCATTCTGACTGCTACTTCCCTTTCTTTCCGATTGAGTTTTGTTGCGCCCTTTCCAAGCGTAATTTTCAATGACTGGTGGCTCTTCCAAGTCCCTTTATCAACCACAATATTCCCATAGACGCCCTGTTCCTGGACTTCGAGAAAGCCTTTGACAAGGTGCCACACAAAAGGCTATTCCTTAAGCTCTCTCTGACCTAAATCTTAACCGGTCTAACTTCGACCGGCTGTGTGACTGCCTCACAAACAGGAAACAGTATGACAGTACTAGTGGACATACTTCCTCGTTAGCACGTGTCATATGCCCGTTAGCACGTGTCATATGTCACGTGCCTGGGACCATTACTTTTTTCTTATCTTCATCAAGGACCTACCGACTAACATCTCCTGCTGTATTCGCCTTTTCACACAGGATTGTGTCACATACCATCCTATCCATAATTTCAGTGATCGCATTTCCCTTCAAAATGACTTACAACTGGTTGAAAACTGGTGCAAAACTCGGTCAATGTCTTTAAATGTCACAAAAACTTCGCAGATATCCTTCCACCGCCGAGCTTCCTGCGAAGCATATAAGTACGTTCTTTTTGGCTTCGAATTCACCGTCATCGTATAAGTACCTGGTCATCACATTATCTCATAACCTTAGCTGCACGCACCATATAGCAAGCATAACCAACGAAGATAACCACGACTTGGCTATGTCCAGGGTAACCTTCAGTTTACCCCTTCTCACGTAAAACTGCAACGTACCAAAGATTTGTTGGTCCCAAGTTGGAATGGGCATGCGGAGTCAGGGACCAACTTCAGATCAGCTACAAAAAGCTCTTGAATACATCCCAAACCGCGCTATTAGGTTTGTTTTCTCAATTTATTCTCACTACTCTAGCATTACTGAACTAAAAGACAGAGTTATTCTTCCCAGACATGAGTCACGCAGAAAATTAGCGCGCCTGTCTCTCTACCATAGGTTTTGCGACTCGTCTCTTGCTCGCTTGATTATCATACCTGCTCATCGCCTTTCGCTCCGCAACACTCATTCTAAAGCTGTATATTCACCCCCTGGGCGCACAACTGCGCACCTCAAATCATATTTCACTCGAACAGTGAACGACTGGAATCATCTGCCCACCGAGTCTGTGCAACAGTCTAATCCTCATTCATTGAAGACCTGGCACGAGTGTATTATGCCCCCCTCATGTTTTCCTCTTTTTTTTTCTTTTATAGGCCGCGCTGGTATTCTGAGGTCGCCCTTGGGAACACTTCTTGATTACTAGCTACCCTGGCTTTCGGAGCACCCATGACCGCCCCCCCCCCCCCCAGAAAAAAAATGTAACTGTGTGACCAGCCAGTCGCCACCCCACGTCTCGTCTAAGCCTGTGATTGAAGTGGATGTCGTCTTATTGCGAACCACTTTACCTTGTCTCTTCCTCGTTTAATTCTACAACTTGGAAACCTTCCGCTCTTCTCAATCTCCATGTAGGATCATTTGAAGCCACAATATCTATTTATGCGTATCACTTCTCGATTCGCTATTTGGTGTTAGGCATAAGAACTGACTAGAAGTCGGATTCCTGATTAATAAGGATATAGCTGGTAACATACAGGAAATCTATAGCATTATTGAAAGGCTGATAGGTCTTGTTGTGAAACTTAATAAGAGGTACAAATTGAAAGTCGTACAGGTCTACACCCCTACAGCCAGTCATGATGACCAGGAAGTCGGAAGTTTCTATGACGACGTGCAATCGGCGATGGGTAAAGTCAAAACAGAATACACTCTACTGATGGGTGACTTCAATGCCAGGGTAGGCAAGAAGCAGGCTGGAGAAAAGTCAGGGGCGAATATGGCATAGGCTCTAGGAATAGCAGGGGAGAGTGATTAGTAGGGTTTGCAGAACAGAATAATATGCGCATAGTGAATACCTTCTTCCGCAAATGGAATAGCCGAAAGTGGATGTGGAGGACCCGAATAGCGAGACTAGAAATGAAATCAACCTTGTACTCTGCGCTATGCCTGGCATCATACGAGATATGCTCGTGCTCAGCAAGGTTCGCTGCAGTGACCATAGGAGGATAAGACATTGAGTTAGCCTAGACTTGAGGAGGAACCGAAGAAAGTGGCACATAAGAAGCTGATCAATGAGTTACCGGTAAGAAGGGAAAAAGAGGAATTCCGGATCAAGCTACAGAACAGCTATTCGAATTTAACTCAGGAGCAGGACCTTAGTGTTGAAGCAATGAACTACAATCTTATGGGCATAATTAAGAAATGTGCAATAGAAGTCGGTGGTAAATCCGTTACACAGGATAGCAGTAAGCTATCGCCAGGAGACGAATGATCTGATCAATAAACGCCAATGTATGAAAGCCTCTAACATTAAGCTACAATAGAACTGGCAGAACTTTCCAAGTTAATCAACAAGGGTAGTATAATAAGGATAGGGTTGAATATGCTCTCAGGAATGGAGGAAGCCTACAAGCAATGAAGAAGAAAATACGAGTAGGCAAGAATCAGACGTATGCGTTAAGAGACAAAGCCAGCAGTATCATTACTAATATGAATGAGATAGTTCAAGTGGCTGAGGAGTTCTATAGAGATTCATATAGACTCACGCCTCTGATGCCAGTTGTGTAATATGTACTTCACCTCGGTCCTCCCATTATCATCCCCTATTGTAACCATTTTTCTTCCCCTCTTCCGCTTCCCTTACGCAGAGTAGCAGGCCAAGTGCTCCATTATCCGGCCGACCTCTCTACATTTTCCTGTCATTAAACTACTTCAGTGGCACCCACGACGATAATGGAAGAGGGAATAGTCCAGAGGAATTCGATATCACACAAGTAAGGCCAGAAGAAGTAAAGAAAGCCTTGGGAGCTATGCAAAGCAGGAAGGCAGCTGGGGAGGATCAGGTAACAGCAGATTTGTTGAAGCATGGGTGGCAGATTGTTCTAGAAAAACTGGCCGCCCTGTTTACGCAATGCCTCATGACTTCGAGCGTACCGGAATCTTGGAAGAACGCTAACCTATTCCTAATCCATAAGAAAGGGGACCCCAAGGACTTGAAAAATTACATACCGATCAGCTTACTCTCCGTTGCCTACAAGGTATTTACTAAGGTAATCGCAAATAGAATCAGGAACACCATAGACTTCTGCCAACCAAAGGACCAGGCAGGATTCCGTGAAGGCTACTCAAGAATATACCATAGTCACACTATCAATAATGTAATAGAGAAATGTCCGGAATATAACCAACCTTTATATATAGGTTTCATTGATCACGGGAAAGCGTTTGATTCAGTCGAAACCTGAGCAGTCATGCAGGCATTACGAAATCAGGGTGTAGACTAGGCGTATGTAAAAATACTGGAAGATATCTATAGCGGCTCCACAGCCATCGTAGTCCTCCAAAAGCAAAGCAACAAAATCCCAATAAAGAAAGGCGTCAGGCAGGGAGATGCGATCTCTCAATGCTATTCAAAGCGGGTTTACAGGAGATATTCAGAGACCTGAATTGGGAAATATTGGGGATAAGAATTAATGGAGAATACCTCAGTAACTTGCGATTCGCTGATGATATTGCCTTGCTTAGTAACTCAGGGGACCAATTGCAATGCATGCTCACTGACCTGGAGAGGCAAAGCAGAAGAGTGGGTCTAAAAATTAATCTGTAGAAAACTAAAGTAATGTTTAACAGTCTCGGAAGAGAACAGCAATTTACGATAGGTAGCGAGGCACTGGAAGTGGTAAGGGAATACATCTACTTAGGACAGGTAGTGACGGCGGATCGGGATCATGAGAAGGAAATAATCAGAAGAATAAGAATGGGCTGGGGTTTGTTTGGCAGGCATTCTCAGATCATGAACAGCAAGTTGCCGTTATCCCTCAAGAGAAAAGAGTATAACAGCTGTGTCTTAACGGTACTCAGGTACGGGGCAGAAACCTGGAGGCTTTCGAAAAGAGTTCCACTTAAATTGAGGACGACGCAACGAGCTATGGAAAGAAGAATGATGGCTGTAATGTTAAGGGATAAGGAAAGAGCAGATTGGGTGAATGAACAAACGCGAGTTAATGCCATCTTAGTTGAAATCAAGAAAAGGAAATGGGCATGGACAGGACATGTAATGAGGAGGGAAGATAACCGATGGTCAGTAAGGGCTACGGATTGGATTCCAAGGGAAGGGAAGCATAGGAGGTGGCGGCAGAAAGTTAGGTAGGCGGATGAGATGAAGTTTGCAGGGACTACATGGCCACAATCAGTACATGACTGGGGTAGTTGGAGAAGTATGGGAGAGGCCTTTGCCCTGCCGTTGGCGTAGCCAGGCTGATCATGATGATGATGGTGACGGTCATGATGATGTTGATGATGATGACAAGAACCGACAATATCTGGGAAGGAATTTTTTCTACTTTTTCTTCTCTAATGCTGTTTTCTATTGCTCCGTGCCTTTTAATAACAATATTCCAGTGTCATTGTTGGATGGGCTCTTTTAATATTTTGTTTGCTACCGCTTTGCTTGGAGAACAGAGAATGTTGGAGAACCGCACCCCCTGAAGGCGAATAACGCAGCTGCACACAGGCAATAAGACATTACCAACCTTTCTTTACATCGCATAAATGTAATGCCGAAAGAAAATCTGTAGCAATCATACATATTTGATGCCGCGTTGCAGCATATTTTCATCTCTTAACGAAATACGTTGTAACATACAATGTATAAACACACGTGAAGCTCCAGAAGTATTGGTAAGCTTCAACCAAGCCAAAGCGTTCTACCACGTCAAAAAACGGTATTTATTTGAGGTGCTGCCTGCTACAACTTCATGTAGAGATTCTAAACTTCCCGCACACCATGCATCCGGAAACAACAGCTGAGCTGCTACCTACCATCATTTTCGCCCTTAGATTTTAGAGAAGCGGGGCAGGGCTGCCTGTCGTCATCCATATCGTTGTTGCTTACAGTTGACCCGCTGCTAATATCTTTTAGTTAAAGCCCACTTGGAAGAGGACTTTATAACGTAAGAATAGGAATCATCTTAAGGTTATCAGCGCAGGCCAACAGCATTACTTTGTCTAGATGAAATGAGGATAGTCTTGTAGGTTATTGCGCATTTATAATCAATAGGCATCACTGTTTGAAGGTGACTTATATAAAAAGAAATGCCATGCACTCACTATATGAGAAAAAGTTAGCATTTGCGCAAAAGCAGCACGGAAAAGAATGACTCATGTAAGTTGCTGTCAGCTAAGTAACAATGGCAGGGGCGTTGCTTTGCTTCCATATTCCTAGTTCACAGCTGGCGCAGAAAATAAATAGATAAGAAACCTCCCCAAGCAGGTGTTTCCTTTTCCTGAGTGCGCTGTCATAAAATACTTGTGGGCAATCTCATTGCAAAAATATTCTGAGAATAGCTACGAAGACTATTGTCAAAGTGCGCGAAGCTACAATGGGGTGATTCGCTGTCTCGTTTATATGCATCGCATGGTGCTTACGTTGCACAACTGCACCTCGCAGTCAAATTCAAGCCTGAGATTGAGAGGCACAGATTTTGTGTAACCTCGTCGCAAACGTGCGTTTCGCTCACCTATGATATGTTAATATTATAAACAGCATGTTGAATGGGAGTAATACGTGAACTGCCTACTTCTTCCGCACCGGAAATAAACTGATCAATAGTAGGTGGAAAATTGGTGAATGTCGTTGCGAAGGCAAATATATATGCATTTGACACTATAAATAAATGGATACTTCTGTGACTTTGCAGAATCACAATTGAAGGTAAAGTGAAGCGGTTGATTTCGACCAATTGGAATAAAAAATTCGGTTACAGATAAATAAATCACACATTTTAAAACGCCGCCCTTATTTGACTGGTCCGATTCAAGCCTTGTCAGCCTATAACGTCTGCTAGTCCTATGTAAAAAAAAATTTCAAAATGAAGTAATTCATTCATGCATTTTTTACGTTGTGAGGATATTGGCAGTATCATTCGCTGCAATTTCTCAACATGTGATCCTGTTGCAGGTCAAATTTCCTCAGGGGAGCATGTTCTGTGTTGTTCTTATAAGACGGTTATAACGCTCCGGATAGCCTGCATATGTTTTATACTGTTAAGGGCCATAGTTACTCCACATACAATGAACATTTTTATACATTAACTAATCCTACCTCTAATTTACACAAAAATAAGCAATGTACGATCTGAAGTTCAACGAGGGCTCCGTAGGAGAATACTAGACACCTTGGATAACAGGGGAAAAAGAAGGCGGAGAAAGGACAATCGGAAAGTTATGAACAACGCTTCTATTCTGGCCAGCAAAAGAATTTCGTCACCGATTACACTGAAGATAACCCCCGTTTCTAGTAAGAAGAAGGTTGCAACAAATTAGAAAGAGAGAGGAAGAGAAAAGCATCTTCATTGGGAGCAAAAGTATGGTTCTGCACGAGTGGTGTAAAATAAAGTTATGTCAAGTTATTGAGAAGCATTGCGGATGACGGTAATATGACACTTTAGAGGAATAGCCAGAATCTTTACCAAGACGAGTGCAGGTTTTACACCCATTTAACTTCGCACAAAAATATTTCTGCAGCCCTCCTCCGTCTTTTACTAAATTTATTCCGATGGCATGTGTTATTCTACCGGTAAACGGGCTAAAAACTGCTTGGTCGGAAAATGATTATAACGCTCAAAACCGCTAGCGCGCGAAATTTATTGTAAAATTCGAAAAATATCCGCCCACTCTCTGCTTTGTGTAAAAATTACCCATTACCTCGCCCATACTTTCAGGAAACAGAGACAAGGTACTTTATTTTTGTCCACCGAGGACAGGGGACCAGCGTCGTATCATGCATGAAAATACTGCGAAAGCGAGGGTTCAGTAATTTTTCCTAAAGTTCGCAAGTGAGCCAGTAAATTCTACATATCGAGACCAATTCTAGTTGAACTGCACCTCATTTCTGTTAAATATGAAGATTGTGTATAATTAGAGTTCTTTCCACACACTGTGAGACATTGCTTACCACAGCAGCATGACAAATGGAAACATTCTTTTGCTAAATGTTTATCAAAATGTATATTTCATCCGCTACAGTATTGGCTGCAGGATGTGATCTAAGAAATGTGCCTACAGATGCCATATACAGGTCCTCTTCAATAATTTCATCACCTGAGATTCTCTTACGCTTACCTAAATTTGCGTACGCAGGAGTTTTTCCATTAAGCCCCCATCGAAAAGCAGCCGCAGCGACTGAAATCGAGCTATCGCTCTCGAGGTCAGCAGCGATACGCCATAGCCGCTCTCCTACAACGACGGGTCAAACGCTCTTCACTGTTCCTTTGCCGACTATCAAACGAATGAGCCTTAATATACTGCGAAGGCCGTCGGGCAGTTTATATGAAAGTTATTAGGCATATAAAAGTTATTTCTTTCCAATATAGCGCCTGATCGTCGTGGAGAAGTGTTTGAAAAATTTTTTTAATGCTGCGTTCGATTCTCGCACATCTCAATGTTTGCAGGTTCACTGGAACCAAACTCCAGGAAACGGTAGTACCCACAGAAAAAAAAAGAACAAGACAAAACTACAGCGTCGGACTACCAACAGCAAGTTTTTTTTTTTTTTTTTTTTTTTGCAGTTGTCGATACAGCATACCTGCTGACAACACGCAGCGTCCATAGTTATTGCAACAGTTTTGTTGCCACATTTCAAAATATTTATGTTTAGAGCGTGCGCTTAAGAAAATAAATATTAAACGTTTTGCAACTGTTTGGAATATTAGTAGAAGTGGTATGTAGAAATATTCCGTAACCGCGTTTGTTATTTTTATATTTTGCTCGAAAAACGACATCTTTTGTACTTTACGCCTTAACATTACAACCATTACGAGAAGACACAATGGCTTCACTTCGTTTTCCGATGAGTGTTATAGTACATGAAGGGGATATGCTCTTTAACAAGACTCGAGGATCGCCACTTGGCCCGAGGATGACAGGTGGCCACGGACCACTAATGCACTCAGGAGTGATTATTATAGCATCAAGGTCTTTTTTACCACGCTGAGCCACATACACGCCCTCGCAGCGAGAAGAAACTGGCTATTTTCTCCTGTTGTGCAATGATCTCACAATGCAGAATACAAGTGTGTTACGTTAATTTACGTTGGTGAAATTTACGATCACTCAACTTGCTCTTGAAAACAGTAAGTGGAGAAGGTTAATTCTTATTATTTGAAAAACAAGGCTCTGCCTTCGTTTCAGAGGGTATGTTCAAATTATCATTCTGGTGTTTCCCGATTCGGTTGACAACAAAAAAACAAAAAAACGGCTCAACTCCTTTACGTTTGCAAAAATCCGTTAACTACATAACTGCTAAAATGAGAGAGAGAGAGAGAGAGAGGGAGAGGGAGAGCAAAGACAGCAAAGCCAGGGAGGTCAACCAGAAAAGCACCCGGTTTGCACTCTAAACTGGGGGTGATGGAAAGGGGAATATTACGAGGGAAAAAGGGAGAGAGTAAGCCCTGAGTATATCGGAAAAGGTACCAAGCTTGAACAGTGGTGAACCATTTCTTTCTATGACACTGCAGCATTAGCTGCATAAGACAGCAATAACAATAGCTCCCATACCGCAGAGAGAAAACGACGTTTGAAGGCCAGTGCTGCTATTAGTGCATTACAGCCAACGAGCAAGGTTATGCCAAGCACTGTATATTCAGTGTCATAATCAAAAAATATTTGCCCGGCTCCTGCAGAGCCAGAGTTCTTAAAAAACACAGGACCGACGTGGTCACTTTCTACAAGAAGTAACAACGGATGTTTGGCGACCTATCCCCCCATTACCCCCTTTTTTGCACTTGTTGACCAAGAATAAATCGTCGAGCACATGGAGATCACCGTATTTTTAGATCACTACAAACACTTCGCGCATTCATGGTTAGCCTGCCAGGACCACTCCCACTACACATGCTTAATCTTTTTAGGAATGTTCCAACATATTTTTCAACAAGTTCACTTGAACTGGTCAGACTCTGGTAAGCATCCTAGAACTTAGGTGAAGATCTGCAATTACAGCGTACCGTTGTCACTAGCTTCCAGCATACTTTACTGAAGAAAGCTATATGCACTCAATGAGCCCCTGAGAAACTTGATCAATGTTGAATAAAGATAACATCGCCACGATGTGCGCACTATGAACGAAAAACGTTAATTTTTGGTGAATCTTGAAATGACTCATTCGCTATACCTACCATCAGCACGGGTGGCGCTGGTGAAACATATAATTTCACCTTATTCACCTCTGAACAGGACATGAAAATTATTGACGTGAACGCACAGTCTAATCCAGGTGCATATATCTCATACCTCAAACAACTTGCCAGGTGGAATTATGCGAAAAACAAGTCTCACCTACAAGGAACTCGAGACAAAGTGAGTATAAAATCACACAGCAAATGCTGAGCTTCATCTTGGAGACCTTCTCCGCGAGTTACAGTTTTGGTAGACGAAGGATACGTAGGACAATAATTTTCCGAAGGATGTGGTTGAAATGAGGGCATAATATGAGTTTTGCTTCGTATATAAACGAACTGCTGCAGCACCTGGAAGTTCCGTGCGCAATGACAGTTCAGACAAGAATAAATGAGGCCATCACTTAAGTATTACTGCACATTATATATACATACATATATATATATATATATATATATATATATATATATATATATATTATATATGTACAACATACATACATACATACATACATAGGCAGAAAAACTTAAGTGTTGGCCTCATTTTTGCTTTGTAAAGAATTTTTTAGTAGCTACAACAATTGCTTTTCTATCAACGCAGGCTGGACCGCTTTCCGAGAACATGCAACCTTTTGAATTGAATCTACCCGTGCACGTTTTGATGTGGTGCAATGCAACATTCTGTATGTTCTCTAAAAAATTGCTTTAGTGCACTGAGAGTGGTAGAGTATTCATATACACGCAGGTTTGCCAAAATGTACGAGCTATGTATTGCATTTTATACTTGTTTTAATAAAATCCTACAAAATTTTGTACTGAATTTAGCAAAGTTGGAGCACGCTTACGTATGGTAGCACAAGTACGTAATAGGAATCACTTTTTCATGAGAAGCAAACAGTTGTACGCGTAGGTCAGGTAGAAAAATATATAATTGAATCATTGAAGCTCACGCGCTACTATTACTGAGCAACACACCGATAACGGCGAAATCAGTCTGATTAGCAAATTGTGATACACTAATCACGGCATCTAAAAGTGATAGTCAACAAAATATTTATATGTAACCTGATAATAATGATCAATGATGTTGGAAGGAATGCCTTGTTAAAAATGTTTCGATCGAAAAGGGACTAGTACTTCTGCTCCTATTTTCAGTATAATTTGGTTTCCTTGGCATGGGCAGGACCTGTAACTTATATCGTGTTATTTTAATGATGGAGCGGCACCACCAGGTCTGCAAAATTTTGTATTACATTGTTGTTATGACAGTGAAAAGGAAGTGATGGAACAAAGAAATTACTTTTCTTGAAATCAAGCGCTCCAACTTTGATAAGTCTGCCGATCGCAGCAGGGAGACACATAATGTCCGCATCAATTTCTTTGGATGTTGAAAATAACAAAACACAAACTGAAACACCAGGTTACAGACGTTTAACTCACTTATAAAACATATTTTATTGCGTCATGCAAACGAGACAAGGCTGATATAATACGCAGCGCCCTTAGGTATTCCAGCTTTGAGGCAGTAAGGTTTTTGAAAAAAGAAACTCGTAAAAATAGTAAACATTTAGCTAGGGTTGTGATGATATAGCAGGCAGCTCCTCTAAATTCATTAGAAGATGTGTTTATTCAAAAAGTAGCTGCGGAAAAATAAATCAAACGAACATCAATAAAATCTCCAGCCTCAGCGTCTGTGGATTTTGCGTAAGTAGGTTGTCACCAATACCAAGAAAAGTAATGTCACCGAATATGCGAACATGGGCGTAAAGGTGTGCTGCAATATTGGGGCTTAAAATGTTTATTTGTGCATTAAATCAGGGTCCCAATAGGAGGTGTATAACATACACTCAGCGAGACAGTCTGTTAGAAGGAGCGAAGAAGCTGCCAAACAAGGCCAGTAGCAAGCTTGCTATGTAGTAGAAAGTACTTTAAAAATAAAATATTTTGCTCATCCGGTGTAAGTTATGAAAGAAAAATTGTCATCTATCCAAATCTCACAAACATGGATGGTTAAAAATTTTTACCTTAAACGACACTTCCTTCAATTTGCAGAATTCTGCAGAACTGACTTATCATTGTTAGTCACTTCATGCCTCCATCTCGCTATGAATCTATCACCTGTTTTGCATATTGTACAGTTCATGCATTATCCTTATTGCCTTAGGAAAGCAAGTGTTCGAGATTTTATTTGGAACCAAGAGAATAAAAAATTTTTTTCGAAGTATTCTACACTCTGAAAGTGGGAATATTTTTTTCCAACATACAGGGAACATATTAATATAGTTCTTACCATAAAGGTATTTTGTACGCAGGAAAGCGAAAGGTTTATCATTGTACAAGTACTCTCATAACGTAGTGACCTCCGTAATGGACTTGGTCTGATTAGGGGTCTATAGTATATGCGCGTATTTCATAAGGTTCCCAATTAATTCCATTTAAGTTTGCAGGTAGCTCGGGGTACTCTGCAGTGTTGAACTGCAGAATACCCAGTAAAACTACCTCGCGTGATTGCACTGGGAATTCTATAATTAACAAGTGTACTCTACTTTCCCCAAGGTGAGTTGCTATAGCATGAGGGTGGTACCTTACTTAAATCAGTCAAGACAACAAGGAGGCTTCAGGAAGCGGTATTCTAGAATGGGTCCAATCCATGCAAATAATCAAGATATTAACAAATCTCGGGAAAGCAACTAACATCCTAATATGTATTTGAAATTATACGAAAACGTATTTTTCCCCGTAGAGATACCAGTATTCATGGAGACATTGTGAGTCAAGGAGCACAGGAAGCATACGTTCTAGCTTCAGGAAATAATTTAAACGCCACAGATACAGAATTTCACAAGCAAAACTAAAAAAAAGTGGATCAAGACAGGGGTGCGGCAAGGAGGCACAATGTCCTCGTAGCCATTGACCATATGGTTACAAATAATATTGTATGTACTAGATTGAGAAAGGCTGTGGGTAAAGGTAAACAAGCGGTAGTCCTGCATTGCTTGAGAAACAACACAAATTTAAGTTAGAATACTACACTGGTCCGGTCTTTAGATATCTTGAGGAATGGCTCAGACAACAGATTGAGATAGAACACATGAGATGATTAATAGCTGAATTATTTATTCATAATGGCGCTAAATAGGTAATGATGAGTTATTCAGAAAAATATGGCATAACAACATGAATGAGGCACAAGGAATCTATCGATGGTAGTTTGTCTGCAGCACAACGTTAGCTGAGAAGCATTACCACAGTATTGATACAAGGCTGGCAGGCGTAACAGAGAACTTAAGCGCATAAAATTGGGGTCACTAGTCTCTAGGAACGCTCAAGCGTACACGACCCACACAATGAAAAAATTTTTATGTCAAGCTGACGAGTCATTATTACGGGCGGTAGTTTTACTCTTGCACCTTGAAATTCAGCATTTTATTGGCCTCTACGGGACAACGAGAGGAAGATCTAATCACAATTATCACCGACTCACAAACAGCATGTAGAAATTATCAAAAAGGGCCGCATTTTCAAACAAGCCCTCAGCATTCTCAAAAAAAGAGACAATTTTCCAGAAGTGTACATTGTCTGGGCCCCGGGACACGAGTCCCTGGCGGGTAATGTAGCGGCTAATGCCGCTACCCGAGATCACATTCTCCGGGCTATCCCACCAGGTTCACGAGCACCGGTAGACCAACAAGATAGCGTCCCGAAAAGATACGCCGATATCCTGAGCCACTACAGACTGGGTAGAAGGATCTATCCACCCCCGCATCCCCAGCTGACAAGAGAAGAGGCGGTCATCTTCCGAAGACTACAGACCGGCACATTCCCGCACGGCACCCTGCTACACGCCATGTATCCTACGAGCTATACTCACAAATGCGCCTTCTGCTCCACGCCCAATACCATCTACCACATGGTATGGGAATGTCAAAAAAACCCATCGACACCGCCCATCACCGGACCAACCGTCGAGCAGTGGGAGGCACAGCTGACAAGCTCGCTCGACCCCTGAAGACCAGCATCGCCTGGTGAGCAGGGCCAAGCTATCAGCTCAGGCCCACGGCATCCTGGACTAGGGACGCCGCCCACCTCGGACGATTTTACTGTCGGCTCATTTCAACTAATAAAGTTTATTCCTCCTCCTAGACTAGAACTTAACCCTCGTGACAGAATTGCCTGTCTGGTTGTGTTAACAAAGAAAAAAAGAACTGCAGCGCACAGCCAGACGAGGACGGTGTAAGAAGAAAGGTGGCACACTATTCTTCTTTCACCACCCTCGTCTGCTTGTGCACTCAAACGTATTTTGTCATGCCTTACAAGCACGCACAACCAGCTACATTATATTTTCGGCTAATTATATGAGCTTTAAGTGGGTCCAACCAAAAAATGTGTTTATTTTGCGAACGTTTCAGAACCAACTCGGCTTCTTCTTCAGCGCGGGGATGACGACGGAGGTGTCGAGGCACAACATTTAAGCTATCACGCTTTGGTGGGGAGGGGGGCAGGGTAGGAGTAAAGGAGGGGTGTTGAATTCCATTTGGCTCTTTAAGGATGGTAGGGCGGGCACGGTCCAAGATGGTTCTGTGCTTACTGTGAATTTAACCTGTAAATATTGTGAGAATTGATATCCAGACCAAATTTCCATTACACACAGGATTATCACAAGACCAAATAGTAATTAAACGAAATTGGTAAATAGTTTGGGCGTAGGGGTCTGATACAAAACCAATTGTTCACTTCGGTTTCATGGCTGAACGCCGACTCGAGATAAGATTAAGACAAAAAGTATACACAATTAGGCCTTTCCTATTATTAGCAACTCAGACCCCTCTGGCATGGCAACGAAGTGTGTCACCTGTATGAGATGTCGATAATGGCGATAATTAGGACACCTATGTTAAGGTAAGGAGTGAAAATAAAGGAAAACATAGAGACTATGACTTTTGAAGTTTCAGTTTTCGGTTACGCAAGGGAACTTTCATTAAAAGCAGTAATTTGCTTCCTTGCATCGGGAACATTTTTTAATCAAGCTCGCAGTTAGTACAAGCAGCGATACACTTATCGGGTGTAGGCTAGTGCTATACAGCGTTTTTTCAACATACATTTGACGGTAGTCAGTGGTTTATGGTGAGTTAAAACATAACACTGAACTGAATTCGATTCTGTGAAGGCGTCTATTTTTCACTGAGTGTCATTAGCAGCACCACTTATTTCGCTGAACCGCTCTCTTTATGTAACCTAAAGTAATACCTCGTCATATTTTTTTTATTTATTGCGCTTTTTTTAGGAAGTTTATAACGTGCGATTTTGCTCGTGACGTCTGTAAACCAGGATGGTCATTATAGGCACACCCCAAATTCAACGAACACGTTGCAAAGCATGAATCTTTGACATCAGCGACATTTGCTTAGAATCATAACAGTTGCAGTACAATTATGTATGTTTCTGAAAAACGTCAGAGCAAGAAATTGCACCCATTGTGAAAGTTATTTATAAATGATGAAACAATTCCGTAAATTTTAATCCCGTTTCTTTTCGGTGACGACCCGGAATACTAACAGAGTGCTTGGTTTTATTCAAAGGGCTGCAATTCTCTATACGCCCCCCTACTTTAGAGAACAGACAGAGGCGTTTGGAATGCGTTCGCTACACGATTATAGGATGTGCAAGCTGTGCAGAGAGTTCCAAACCTGGTAATATTACGGTGCGTATTTCACTGCAGTAAGGGATTGGCTATGTTACAGGCAAGCATAAAACCCTCTGTGCGCATGAACTTATACTGTAACAGTTGAGCCATTGTTTAAGTGCCAATCTACAGTTCTCATGCCATTTCTCGCCTATTTGTCCCTGTCGATATTATCTATGTGCCTATCCTAATTTCTATGTCAGCGAACGTTGCTGGATTCAATCATATTTGTTTAAAAACTTTCCAAGAAACCTGTAATTTTGTACAGATGGGAAAGGACAAATAATCTTATTCTGAAAAACATGCAGTGTCTCTTAGTGGCTCACAACCCTGTTTTCGGTGGCATAAAATTTAGCTCAAAGAAAAAACTTACACTTTTTTGGTATTGTGTTTTCATGAGTAACTCCCGCGATGGCACTTTGCGACGTTTTATGCACTGAAACTGGCCAATAAATTAAAATCACCACCCTTGCACTTCGTACAGATGGTTAAGCAGTGAAGCTGAAACGTGTGGGGGCGCACGTTCAGCGAATTTTTCATCAACTGCGAGGACGAGCCTAATAAGCCTTCGTGATTAGGCTCGTCCTCGCAGTTGATGAAAAATGCATCCTGGTCTGGGACCAGGACGAATTTTTCATCAACTGCGAGGTTTTTCTTTCAAGGAACGCGTATGGGTTTCCTTTGTAGCAATTGCTATGATTCGGCTGGATCTCTCATTTTCCTTTATTAATAACACATTCATGTAGCATAAACAATTCTGTCCATTGCTGGCAGGGCAAAAATATAACCAGTTTCTAACACCCTGAAGAGGTCAAACCTGTATTTCTTCATGTTAACAAAGTTCGCAACATGTTGGTGACCTTCAGGAGTGACATACTTTGATCGCAGTTAAGAAGATCGCGTCCAGTCACTCAATATGTGTTACGAGATATTTGCGTATCTCTACAGGGAAACCATGCTGGAGATATTTCGAACTTCTACCGTCTTACACGCCGAGACGCAACTGCTGCTTCTTTTACATTATGTACTTTAAATTGTAAGTTGAAAGTACTACAAGTTAGTTACCTTTAACTGGAAGATATTCATACCTCTAACAATGTAGAAGTGCAAATAAATAATTTTACATCTTCATGCATTGCTACAGCGCATCCCATCTCTGTAAATGCTCATACTTTGCAATAACACAGACCAGTATGCATTTTGTACACTTACCGGCAAAGTGCCAAGTACATCACAAAATTTGGGAGGATATTTATCCGCGGCCAAAAAGCTTCTCCCATAGGGTTGGAATTTTTTTTGCGCATGCACTAGCTGCAAAAGATAAATAAATAAATAAATAACTACATATATATATATATATATAATGTGTGTGTGTGTGTTAGTGCAGTTAGGTTACAAGACTTGTTTATATATATTTTTTCATATTGTAGGCTTTAACGTTTTGGCAACTTTAGGAGCACAGTGCAGCTTGAACTGAACTCCCATTGCCCATTTGAATTGAACGTGAAAAGCGTGAACCCTCTCATGGGCAACCACTGGAGCTTTCGGAGGAAAACGGTTGAGTTCAAGAGATACCTGCGATCCTCCGAATTTTGGCGAGGTAAAACGTCAACGTTGACGCGGGGTGTATACTGGTCCGCAGCTTGGTACACGAGAAAACGATACGGCGTAGCTATTCGTCTCTTAGACGGCGCAAATTAGAAGTAGTATGTTAGTTTACCGCTTTCGTCAAAATCATACGTTGTATGAGCTTTCTAAAGTCATTTCACAAATTACAATTTTGGACGACGGATACATGTTCCTCAATATGAAACTATTTATATATATATATATATATATATATATATATATATATATATATATATATATATATATATATATATATATACATACATATATATATAACGAAGGCTAGGCTGTATAGTAAAATGCAGCTTGCATATGTTGTTTTTGTGCTTAGCGGACAGAATTTTCATCCGAAACTACAGTGAATACATAATTCAAAGTTTTTTGTCAACTACCGTTTAGAATTTTTCACTTATAGCTGAGGCTATTTGAAATCAAACGAAAATTGTGTTGGAGGAGAACTACACTTTGTTTGACATTTCTCAAGCATTTGTACTTCGAGAAGCCTATACTGCAAAGTGCTACTGAATATGCCAATTTTGGATTTAGAGGCAGGAGTCCCGACACGAAGATGAGACTGAGTTCCCTGCTGAGCTTTCCGTATAAATAAAAGAAGGACTGATTACGCCGTTCTCCAAAATAAACTTCATCACATAGATGGCTTACGTTAGTATAGCTGCTTTAGCCTCTGAATGCGAAAATAGAGAGTAAAGCGTTGAACTTGATTATGAATATTGCGTACTTACATCGCTCGATATGTCTTAAAAAAGTGTTGTCTTTCAATACGTTTGTCAGCTTATTCTTTGAAAATATATCGAAATAGCGAAGTCATAAAAATTTTTTTTTTAATTTCCCTCGGTCATGGTATCTACATTGAGTTGAAACTTATTTTTGAATATTCCTTCCAGGGGGGCATAGGAAAATATTCTGCATACTGATTTCTCAGTAAATATAGCGCGATCTGATAAGCATCATAAAACATTTTACTAGGGGGAGTCATGCAAAACGCGTGGTATTAAACAGGCATACTGTCAGACTGGGGCATTAAGTTGGATTGTTGCTCGCTATGGCTGTTATTCATTGCACTATTACACTGCATTATTCATTGCAGAAGGCCGTTTACTGAAGAATCACCGCATATATAGGTGAGAGATATTTCAGTTGGCTTGACGATATAACATAATCTATAAGAGGTGAATGTACTAAATACATAATATTGTATTTATTACTACTTTCGCGATGTGACCTAAATATTTAAACCACAGGTCCAAATGTCATCTCCGACAGTTGTACCGCGTCCGCAGAAAAATATGCCATTTCGGAGACAATAGGAACTCTCAGTCATATGTGACGACTGAAAGGATTAGATGTTTGTTCACTGTACATGTTTGCGAAAGTTTTCAGTGCACATAAACCGCCTGTGCCGCAAGTGTTTCCGTGGAAAGTGCAGCTGTGTTTACTAAAGTTACTTATATGGTGATATTGAGGGCCCTGTTTACTGGGACAGGAAAATCTAGTGTTTTTTCATCGTTCAAATGCAAGTGGAAACGCACGGATCAATTAAATTGCTGGCATTCGTCAGCCACCTTGTGTGAAATTCAGCACCATCCATATTATTTATTGGTCCCTTTAATTTCTGATGAGATGATGGGTATGGAATCATAATTTAGTTCTGGGTGAAATAATAGGACGTAAACTTCGTGATGAAATTTTTCAAGCTTTTTGTATACTGATAAAATTTGTAAACAAAGGAGACCTAATTCCATCATACACTAGCAAAAGTTACTACACCGTGATTATAAAACTAAACATATACGAAATAGGCTCAGAGGAAGCCCAACAAAATGGATAAAACGTTCCCATATTATTAGGTAGAAGCTCCATAGGCAAGCGTTTTCCTGAACTATATGCAACAGAAGCGCAAATGAATCCAAAGTATTATGCTGTAATACTACTATAGTCTAGTCGAGCTAACGCCATTCTTGTTGCGGTGAATATTTATAAGTCACACAGGCGCAAGCTCAAGTAGCCAGAAAAAGGAATTCATTGAATGGAGGCCAACGGCTGTCATAATAAGCGTTTCTTCATCCGAAGCCCGAACCCCAAAACGGTGATTCAGAGATGAGTATGTACATAGTTGTGCATAAAGGACACGGACACAAGGACAGTGGGACACACAAGGCGCAAACTTAAAACAAAGTATCGTGGTAAGTTTGCGTCTGCGGCGTGCCACCCTTCTTTCTTGTGTCCGTGTCCTACATGTGCAACTCTGCACATACTTATGGTATACCAACAACCCCAAATAGATACCTTAGTGAAATGATTCAGGGCTGGATTATTTTTGCAAGTGGGCATGGTGTTGCAGATTCGACTACACGCCATTGCTGCTGCATTTTGGCATGGGTGAAACGCAGAGACGTAGGTTTGCTTTCTATTGCATGTTAAAAACACAGATGGTTGAATTATTTTGGAGTCTTCAACTGTGGCGGCAATTGTGAAGATTAAGGCCCAAATGTATTTTTTTAAGTTTTCCCACCTAGTTAACCATACGTTTTCTTTGCGTTTCTGTTTTTTTTTTTTTGGGGGGGGGGGGGGGCGGCCGTACTCACACAGCATCCATCACAACTCAAGAAAGGCTAAGGCACCATAGGCCCAACGGATCTAACCACCGCCAGCTTTTACTTGCGGACATCGCGGAATCTGAGAAGACATCTCTGGTTCCTCCAGGGGAGTCTCAGTTTATCGTCACTGTCATATGCTCCAAATTTAGCTAAATTCGAAACGAGATGGCGCTGTCACCAGCTGGCTTATAGTGAAGATCGCCGACAAGTTGTTTTCGCCCTTCTTCCTCACGTCATATGAGAACCTAAAAGTGGCTCTGCGGCAATGCACTTATCTCTCGCCATGTATTCATCTACAGCGACTGGTGGCGTTGGTTTAAACTACGCGCTTCTCATTTACTTTCAGATGGCGTATTACAGTAAAAAGCGTGTGTTTATGTGTGTGTGTGTGTGTGTGTGTGTGTGCGCGCGTGTGCGTGTGCGTGCGTGCGTGCGTGCGTGTGTGTGTGTGTGTGTGTGTGTGTGTGTGTGTGTGTGTGTGTGTGTGTGTGTGTGTGTGTGTGTGTGTGTGTGTGTGTGTGTGTGCGTGTGTGTGTGTGCGTGTGTGTGTGTGTCCTGCACACATAGCCCTTTTAGGTTAAATTTGTGTAGGAGTTAATTTTGTCATCCAGATTGTGGAGCAGACCACTGGCGTTCCAATCTATAAATTGTGTAGCCATAAGCGAAGTTTTTTATGCTATGAGTCGAGAGAAATAGTTCGAGTAAGGTCACGAGGCCTTTCTAGGCCCCGTTATACAGGATTTTTCTTTTTTGCCGGCATGTTCCGCGGAGCTATACAGTCCTTTTTTCGTCTCAGACACAGCAGGTGAGTTGGCTGCATCTATCGCGGCTTCGGAGGTGGCGATTGGCGCCCGCTCAGCGGGCACACTCTGGCGTTTTTCTGCCTCTTTGCAGGGATAGTGGAGCTGAGACCGGCAGGCGCGGAGGTCTGCTTGTCCTTCTTGGAGCAACGCTTGCCACTCTTGCAGGACGCCTGTAGGCGTGACCGCTATGAACCTGTGGGTGACTCGGGCGGCCAACGAACGATGTGGCGCTGCCCCCCCCCCCCCCCAACAACGGATTTGACTGATGGTAGGCAGAAAAACTCTTGCGCGCTTCTGGAAAGGAAATTTTTAGCTTTACTTTGAGTTCATATACTTCTTTTTCCTTCTTCCAGGGAGGGCACGAACGCGAATAGGCGGGGTAAACTCCGCCGCAGTTAGCACATTCGGTTGCGGAAGTGCAGGCGGGTGTACAATGGTCTTCAGATGAGCATTTTCTGCAAGTATTGGGCCCGTGGCAGTTCTGAGGCCCTCGACAGTTCTGACACATTAAGCATCGGCGCGGATTGGGAATGTTCGGTGGTAGATGAAGCTTACAGTATCCGGTCGTGATTTAATAAGGGAGGTTGCTTTTTCCAAATGTAATGATAACGTGCTTGGTTGGAATATATTTTTAGTCGCGCATAAACGTAATTTCTTGCACCTTTACAACCTTCTATCCTTGCTATCCATCTAACAGTTAACTTTTACTTAGTTCACGGACGTCGTCATCAGAGATGACACCGAGTATAGCGCTTATTGATCTATGTGGGCCTACTCGGACAGGAATGTCCCCGAAGGCCCCGAGTTTCGGCAACTGGTAGTACTGGAGTTTGTTACGCACTTCCAAAAGAAGGTCTCCTCCCATCTTATTACTTCGAACCAGAGGCGATTGCACCTGTAAGGCATTCTGCAACAACAAATAGAGATATCTAGGTTTAATCTTGGCTATGTATCGCATGGTACTTGGGAAATGTTTCTACGCGTTTTCTTAAGAAGTTGGCTGTATCATAGGTGAGCCCCCTCTTCAAGGAGCGCTCAGGTAGGGGGGGAAATTAACTTGCCAAAGATATATGTTGACCTCTCAGCAACACTGCCAGCCACCCACTATGAATCCCAACGAGAGGACGCCGCAGGAGCGTGAAAAGACGGGTCCTGCGTGCGCCAGCGGTTCGACAGTGCTGTAACCAGATCTGATATAACCAAGGTTGGCTATCCCTTACAAAGTTATTCCTTGCAGCCTGGAGAAAATGGAAGCAAAAGGAAGCCAAGAGAAGACCGGAAAGATTGAAAGTCAGAGAACGACGAAGACTAGAGAGGAAGACAGGAAAAGGCAACTACCGAAGTTCTCCAGGTGGCTCAGTCCTAATGTGTGGTATATGTGAAGCAGATGCCAAAGAGGTGCGTTGCCTCCGCCGGGGCGCCCTCAATGTCCGAACACCGGGAACCTGCTTAGCCCCCAGGAATCCCCTTTCCCCAGACACAGCTAAGCCGCGCACGGCTAAACGCGGGGAGGTCCAAACCTCATGTACTCGGGTACGTACATTATGGTCGAGCTTTACTATTATCTGGTCACCCATTTCGAACAAAAAATACTTGAATGTCGGTGCAGGTTGTAAATTAAACAAAAATAAACTGCTACTAAACTAACCAAAGCACAAGCGTTGTGCGAAATAAGAAAATACAGGACGAAAAGATAGTTCATTTAAGATATTGACATGTATTTGCCAAGGAGCAAGGTTCTTATTTATACCATTGGATTCTATGAAGAGAAAGAGCTACCGAAATTACGAACGCGTTATCGTATTGGCGCTCGTGTATATTAATTTCTTATCTTCAATGGCTGCGCCGCCGCCCTCATTTAAAATATAGGATTACAATAGCTTCCAACACTTACAGAAAGCAATTTGATGTATCTGTACAGCGAAAAACAATTAGAAAAATACAGCCGACTTGGTCACGCAGCCTCTTTACACAAGTGACGACACTTATTTTAACGATGTCTACACCTGCATAAATTATTGCACCAACACTGCTTAGGTGTGCTACAAGATGGTTTTCACTTTCTTCCTATAGACCAACGTACTACATCCTTATAGATAGGCGGCATGCAGAATTACTGAAATCCTAAGCGTTACTTCGTTCTTCTTCATGAATTTTTTAGTTTTTAAAATGTTTTCTTTTACAATTGGCCACCTAAATTACATGCAAATATCAAACGGTATTTTACACCAGCAGTGGAAGGTTAAAGGGACGAAGCACTACAAATAGCTCTAACTTGACCACTCAGGTAACACATGCTGGTAACTTGTTTTATCAACGAAATGGTTTGACAAGTGCAACAATCCAGATTATGACAAAAAGTACACCACTGTTCTATAGAGACAGCACTATCCCCTAAATGCTCTGACCCTGCAATTTTTATTCTACAATAAATGTTGAATAGTTATGCAGCAATTTCAATCGACTTCTGCAAAGACATACTCTTTTGCTGGTGCCTATACATGACTGTCAATGGCTACTTACTGTGACATTTTTCAAGGCATTCCTCACAGGTATAAAAGCTGTTTGCCGTCGATCCGCAGATACGTTTGCTGTACTCCATACACACATTCTTCTTGCTGTCAAAATACCACATCGCCTCAATCCCAATGCATCCTGCTTCACCTTGCTTAACATAGCAGACACTATTTCGTTTGTCGTCACCTGTGAAAATGAGATACTCCTTATAGACATGTGCGTGGGCTGGCTCTCGTAACCTTTAGGGATTGAGGCGGTAGAATTCATGAAGCGTGGTGAAGGAGATTTGAGCATAAATTAGCAAAAAGTTTTTGGCAAAAAGATCACGGTAATTCCAGGGGCATTTCGAATTCTTCCTGCAGTGAAAATTTTG